>NC_056745.1:562562559-562620059 GCF_019279795.1 Protopterus annectens
TATATACAGTTAAAACAAGTTCATGAGCCCACCGCATGATTGAGGCGTAGACTATATACAGTTAAAACAAGTTCATGAACCTCCCACATGATTGAGACGTAGACTATATACAGTTAAAACAAGTTCATGAGCCCACCGCATGATTGAGACGTAGACTATATACAGTTAAAACAAGTTCATGAGCCCACCGCATGATTGAGACATAGACTATATACAGTTAAAACAAGTTCATGAGCCCACCGCATGATTGAGATGTAGACTATATACAGTTAAAACAAGTTCATGAGCCCACCGCATGATTGAGACGTAGACTATATACAGTTAAAACAAGTTCATGAGCCCACCGCATGATTGAGACGTAGACTATATACAGTTAAAACAAGTTCATGAGCCCACCGCATGATTGAGACGTAGACTATATACAGTTAAAACAAGTTCATGAGCCCACCGCATGATTGAGACATAGACTATATACTGCTAAAACAAATTCATGAGCCTACCGCATGATAGGATGTAGAGGCATGCGTTGTTAAAATAAATTCATGATCCCAAAAGCACGCTGGGACTTAACAGTGTGATTGTGTGAAAGTACCCTCAGAGAAAGAGTGGTCAGACTTGGACATAGTACCTATCCACCCTGTTATCCCAACCGCAATGCTGGAGCTGTAACTTTTGAGGTCGCGCAGGGACAAAAGCAAGGGGGTGCTGTGAGAAAAGGCTGATCAAAACCTCAACTCTTCTGCTGCACGCTGACAGACTTCCTACCCTTCCCTCCCTGTATGGTGTGTGGATTACTACAGTTATTTTCTGTCTTTGGAACTGCCAGGATCCAGGAGTTGTAAGGTAAGCCTAACATTTTTATTATTACTTATTTATAAAATAAGAAAAATGGGAGCAAAGATAAGCAAGCAAGATCAAATCCCTGAAAGGGGAACACCTGCATATTTTATGTATTTTAACTATGGGAAGGAAAGTTGTAAATATTTGCATGACTGGTTTCAGCTTACTAAGAATTGTGCTGGTGGGGTATTTCCATTAAATGGAACTTATTATAAGACTAAGTTGCTGACACTGAAAGGTATTTTAGAAGAAAAAATAAAGCAAAGTAAGTAACAAATATCAGTATTTTATTTTTGGTATACCGAAGCTCTTGAAAGGGAAAAAAAGAGTCAGCATTAAGGGGATTACAGAATGCTAATAAACTGTTGCAGCAAGTAAAAGATGTTAAGAAAGCAGTACAGACCAGTAAAAAGGGATCCCTTTATCCTGTCTTAGCAGGTTTGGAACAAACTGAAAATGGCCAAACAGCAGAAATGTTTAAAGAGGATAATAATCCTCCAGTAGCTACTGCACCCCACCCCCATATGTACCGGTACGGGTGGCTCCTGAACAAGAGTCTGCTGTTTCTCAGACCTCTGCATTTTTTGAGCACAAGGTCAGCATGGTACTATTACATCTCTTGTTAGTTCTACTGTTAGCTCTCATCTTTACAACAGCATCTGCAGTTGAAAAATTTGTTTTTCCTTCCTTTTTCCTATAATTCTCAACAAGCTTCTACCTTTCCAACAGGAGCACTAGTGTTTGTGGCTCATCACAAGCACTCACATGATAGGGTAGGACAAGAGGCTATTGCCTCTGCAGAAGATTTTTTTGGCACCTTTTAAAAAAAATGGGGGGGGGGCTAATGCTGATTTGCATACTATGTCTACATGTTTTCTAAATGAAAGAAGATAAAAAATCCATAAAGGTTTAAGGAGGAATAGAGAAAAAAAAAACTATTACAACCCTACTTTGACAGATTTAAACCAGATGCTTCAGAAAGTTACTCCAATAAAATAAGAACACAATTACTTGAAAAGGCTAAAATAAATTTTATTTCCACAGGAAATGCACTAATAAATAAAAGGATAGCACTGGTAAATTATATGTGTGTGTCAGGCATGTATGCAAAATTAAGGGAAAGCCCCTGCAGATTATTTGAGTAATTTTAAAGCAGTGTTTGCTAAACATTTAGAAACGCCAGATCTAAATGAACAAGCTAAACCAGCTATTGCAACTGCCTTCGTGCAGGGTTTGCAAACCCTGTACAAAAATCAAATGAAACAAGTGCTTATAGACTGGTAGGAAAATGACTTAAAGTCCATACCAAATGTTGCAAATCACCGTACTGACTATGGCAGGGCAAAAGAACTAAAATAAACCTTAATCCCTTTGCTGCCACTGGATCAAAAAGGACCTTATGCTAACGTAGAAATAAATGCAAAGCAATTCTATTCTTGGTGGAACTAAAAACGCTAGGTCTGTATTAAAAGTTACTTCAGACAGTTAAATACCCATATAGAAACAAAGTAAAGGCAGTTGGTATAAAAAAATGCTACTTTCTTTCTCCAAGGGAGGACTTAAAGGACACTCCTACACCCAATGCTGACATGCATCTGTTTGTGATTGTTTCCTGTGGAAGAGATCAAACAGTGAAGTTGATCTCGGGAATAGCAGTCTTCACTGAATAAACAATATTGTTGCAACAAAGATTAGAGGGTGTTCACTCTACTCAAATAGCTGAGCTAGTGGCTTTGCAAAAAGCCTGTGAGTTAGCCAAAAACAAGGTGGCCAATATTTTTACAAACAGCCGTTATGCTTTCAGGCTGGTACATGACTTTGAGAAACTTTGGAGAGAGAGGGTTTTTAATCTCTTCAAGAAATCAAATAAAAAATTCACCGTACATAAAATCATTGTTAGATGCACTTTTGTTACCTAAAAAGCTGTCTGTAATCAAATGTTGTGTACATCAAAAGCAGTAGTAAATTGTTGTAAACATCTTTGTATGTTGACAGCAAAAAACTACAACAGTAATGATGTGTTTGATTTTGCAAAATTGTCAGCTGAAGCATCACAGGGAGAAGTTCTGAGGTGGCTCACGGATGGATGTAAAAAATCCTCTGATGGCATATGGCGATATCCGGATGGCTGACTGGTGGCGCCTGCCTCTTTGCTATCTTACCTAGTAAGGGCATAACATCTACCAGCCCATACAGGTAAGCCAGCTTTATTTAATCAAATTACCTGAAGTTGGTATGCCCCTCATGTCTCCTCTTTGATACTTCAGTATGCATGAAGTTGTAGTGTATAATTAAAATATAATGTAAGTAAACATGCCAGCAGTAAGGCTGCATGTTTACCTCCACCTTGGGGAGTGGTAGTGTATATGTTCTCAACATGGGTGGAAACTTACCCATGTCGCAAAGCTAGTGCAGTCACAGTTATTAAAAAAACAAAAAATTATCTGATTATATACCGAGATGTGGTATACCCAGCATTGTTAACAGTGACCAGGAAACTCATTTTAATAATAATCTGTTTAAAGAGTTATGTAAAGCTTTTAATACTAAGTTGAGTCTTCACTGTCCCAACCATTCCCAGTCATCTGGATTAGTGAAAAGGGTAAACAGGACCCTTAAAAATAAAATTTTGAAGATTTGTGCTGAAACCCACTTAAAGTGGCCCAAAGCCCTTCCCTTAGCATTAATGAATATGAGGGCCTCACTGAATGCCACCAGGAAGTTGAGTCCATATGAAATATTAATGGGGAGACCCATGGCCCTTCCAGCTACCCCTCCATTGGGAAATGCTGATTTAACTTTGTCAAATGATGCTTTGATTTGTTATTGTAGGAGACTCATCAAAATTTTGCAGCAATATCATCAAACAGTAAAAGCAGCATTACCAAAGCCTTCTGACCAACCCTGTCATCAACTACAACTGGCTGATTGGGTCTACATAAAAAATTTTCCAGAGGAAAAACTGCCTCAGTCCGAGGTGGAAGGGGCTTTTTCAGGTCCTGCTAATGACTGCAGTTCGCTGTGCAGGACTACTAATGTGGATCCATTCATCTCATTGCAAGAAGACTTGTCATGTGGGATCCCAGACAAATCATTGCAACCAACAGAGGGAGATCGAGGTGTGACAGATAAATCATCTGCCCGGTGAGAAGCTCAACTTTAGTAGCAGTCCATGATGAATCCAGTGACAACAGGTACTTTTGCTTTGTTTCTGCTGCTGTTCCCTTCTATAAACCGGTCAAGAAAAAACAGTTTCTTGCTGGTCCTTTGACAAAACAAACTGCTGAATATGTTTTCATGTACCTCATTATTCTAAGGCAGGGATTCCTATGATTTCTCTCCCTGCATCACAGGTGTCATTTGCAACCACACATCATGGAGACACATGTTATGCCAGAAATGGGACTGTACCAGTAGGAAAAAGCAAATGTAATGACACCAGGCATGAAAGTGTGTTAGACTCTTTGCACTTAAAAAGCTATGACTGGGGGCATGGCATGGGCATGATGAGTGACAGTTACTACATCTGTGGTGATTGTGCCTACCCCTGGTTGCCTACAGACTGGTCTGGATGTTGCTTTGTAGGCTTTATTAGTCCTGCTATTCAACATTTTGAACACCCACCAGCAGGTAGACTGAGAAATAAGCGAGCAATCCACTGGACTGAGCAAGTGTTTTCAATTTTTAATCCTGGGTATGGAGTGCAAAAGACAATGCTTGAAATCACCCTACTTACCCAAATTCTACAGGAGGTGGCCAACAAAACTTCACATCACATCAGGATGGCAAATTGAAAAATGACTGAAATGCGAACTGGGGTGTTACAAAATCAAATGGCACTTCATATAATGCTTGCTGCAAAAAGGGGAGGTCATGTACCCTCATAAGGAGTTGTTGCTGTTCATATATTAGTGACTATCATGATAAACAGGAAAAATTGTCAAACTTCATGGAACAAAGGGCAGTATCTTTGGTGACCTGGGAACTAGCATAATCCAGGGTATTGTCATTGTACTTTTTATTATATTCATGATCATTTTGGTATTTTCTATTCTAAAGACAAGATGTTTAACCTCACCTGCACATGAAATGCCACTGCATGCACAAATCAGTGACAGTTCTATTTTGACAAAAAAAAAATGTTGATAACTACTATGATGCTGAAGCGTATTTTATCAAGTTAAAAAAAAAAAAAAAAAAAAAAAAAAATATATATATATATATATATATATATATATATATATATAATTATATGTATGGTATGACACTGATAGTGTCAGAGGGAGAAAACTGTTATGGGATAAGACCAGCTTATTAAAATGTATATTAAATTCAGCCTTATTAATGATGCTATAATATGATTGCTAAAAAGCAAATATTTGTATGCAAGGCTGGGAAAAATACAGCATCATAAGCTACAGTATTACTGTTCATTTTAAACTGCATTCTTTTAGTATGTAATAAGAGAGAATAGTATGCGTTGCATGAAGTGAGGCATGTAGTTATTACAAAAGGGAATTTGTTAGCCTGACTCCTCCAGGCTATGAGTGCATTGTTGCTAGGATAGGTTTGAAACATCCAAGGTCAGAAACAAGGCCCCTTGGAAGCAGATGAATCATGTATAGAAAGGTGTTCACGTGAAGTCTGAGGTGAAAATCACGAGGAATGAGGACATTTGCAAAGTTTTCTAAAGGACACAGTCATTGTAACGTAATGAAAGTGCATGACTAGGTTTGATAAGAAAAATGTATAAAAAATGTGGTTTGTCTCTGTTCAGACAGACTATTTTGACAACTGCTATGAAGACCGTCTCCCAGCGCTGTAAAAATAAAATCTGTTTGCACATCCTGAAGTGTTGTTCCTGACTAAAGGCATATAAGGTAAATTCTTAATGTTATTTATTTAAGACTGTAGCAGTAGGTACGACTGTTCCAATCACTGTCACTGAATGTGATCTGTTTAAGTGATCTTAGATTAAAGCCTTGGTTGTAATTTAGAAGGATTTTTATGTCACTGTATTCCTAAAAGGCTAATTTAGGCTATATTAAGCAAATTCATTAGCAAAACCAGAATGAAGTGGATTTCAAGCTTAAACTCTATGAAATGCTGTGATAAGAGAGGTGAGGCGAGTGGTAGTTATCAAAACTCAACTTTTATTGTAATTTACTTGGCTTTTTATGGAAAATAGATAAACATCTATTACTTGTTACTGTTATGTATAACAGATCTCATGAAGCTCTGACAAGGGCAAAAACACTCATCTCTTGTTTTAACTTAACAACCCGTGGTTTAAACAAGAAGTACCAGCTTGATTCATGTTTTCTTATTTTTAACAAGCATAAAGTGAAATCTGTGGTATCCCTTGAAGTTTCAGAAAAAAACAGTATGCAACCTATACGGGGTCTGAAACAAACCAAGAATAAATTTTGCAGTGTGGAGGGTGTGATGTTCACTTCCTAATTTATGTTATGCACTTAGTTCACTTAATAAAAATTGAACTGTAAAATATAACTATAAATTATGTGCTCCAAAACATCCCAGGCTGTGTTTTACACAAACTTTAGAATGAACTGGCTCCCCACCTAAGCACCATGTTCAATCATAGTCTCACATCAGGCTTTGTGCCCACTGAATGGTGCACAGCAACAGTTATCCCACTCCACAAAGGGAGAGCCACCATTGATCCTGGGAACTATCACCCTATTAGCCTGACGAGCCTGGTCTGCAAGGCCATGGAACGTATCATCATGGAACTCATAAACAAAGACATTGGTAATCTCCAAACTCTGGACCACACCCAGTTCGGGTTTGTGAAAGACAGATCATGCCTTCTGAACCTGATTAACTTCTTTGAGGCAGTCACCAAAGCTGTAGATGAGAGTAAGGTGGTTCACACAGCCTATCTTGACCTTTCCAAGGCTTTCAACACTATCCCCCATTCTGGAATTATAGCTAAAGTCACTAAACTAGGTATAAATCCCTATATCACAAGATGGGTTGCCAAATGGCTCACTGACAGAACCCACACTGTAAAAGTTACAGACTCCAAATCTGACTTCAAACCAGTGACAAGTGGAGTACCACAGGGTTCAGTCCTGGGACCTCTCCTGTTTGGTATCTACTTCTCTGAAGTACAGGCTAACACAGAAGGCCTCTGGCTAATGAAGTTCGCAGATGACTGCAAATTAGGAGCCATAGTCGGGTCCATAGAAGGACCTCACTGAGACAGATCCCTGGTGTCAGAGGCATGGCCTCAAGCTCAATGCCAAAAAATGCATTGTCATCCCCTTTGGTAAAAACTCTGTACCCATGAACTACCACATGAATGACAGTCGACTTAACGATGAATATGTGATAAGAGACCTTGGGACCCAGGTGGATAGTAGTCTCTCCTTTGATAATCACATTGCCACAGTAGTCAGGAAATTCACACCTCATCACAAAAGGGTTCTCATCCAGAAAAAAATAGGTCATTTTTCCCCTCTGCTTGGCACTCATTAGACCCATTATAGAGTACAACACCCCTTTTGGAATGTACCTCACAAGACATCTACAGCAGCTAGAAAGGCCACAGAAGTACCTCACAAAGAGGATTACTGGCCTCAAACAGATGCTCTGCACTGATCGTCTAAAAAAACTCCAGCTTTACTCTGTAGCATATCGCCTACTCCGAAGAGATCTCTGCCTAACATATAAAGCTATGTTAAACCCAGAGCTGTTGGACATGCTACACCTAAAGAAATCCCACGCTCTAAGGACCTAAACCTTGTCACCACAATAAACAGAACATGCTGGAGGGATAGATTCCTGTCCCAGAGACTTCCTATACTCTGGAACAAGCTACCCATCTATGTCAAGCAAAGTTCCTCATTAGCACTCTTCAAAGAAAATCTTAATGAGTGGATAGGAAATAGGAAATACTCCCTAGGGATTACTTCTGTGGCTCTGCTCGACAGGGGCACAGGAAATTAACTTTCTTGGGTGGCATAAGCCAGGGAACCTTGTTGGCTAGGCTTACTTAGGCCCTTGGGCCTATGAATCTATGAAATAGAAAATAGTAGGTACTTCACAGATAAGTTAAAATGGAATATCCTTTGTTAAAACACACAAACAAGTGATCCTAGTTGAGTATAATGAAAAGCATCAAAACATTCCTTATATATAATCATGTTGCTTGGAGTAAGGGAGTTGTTACAGAGGGTGGCTTTGTTAAGAGCAATAAAAGCATTAAAATCATTCCTTTAGCAAAGGCACCTTTCTCCCTTAACACCAGAGTGTAATCAGTGATTGTGCTAACTAAAACTGAATCTAGAAAGCTAAACAGAAATTACACTCTCATTTGTAAAGGCTAACCAACTAATTAAGAAACCAAACTAAAAATGACTGACTGAATAACAAAAAGGTCTACCAATAGTCATTTACCAATATAAATATTAATAAATATGCAACTTTTAAACAAAGATCGCTTTTGTATCAAGTAAATACTTCATCAGGTTTGTATGTCAAAAACAAATCATAATATGAATGAACATGTGTATAGATGTACAACTGAAAACCTAAATAGGATGAAAAAACATAAAAATAATTGCTAAGCTGAAAATATGATAAATGTTAAAAATAAAGCACTGGGGACATGGGGATCTGTTAAAGTGTGGCATCTAACTAAGCAACCAATTAGTTTTAGAGTGTAAGACTGTGTTCAAGAGTAATTGCAACCTTTAAACCTTAACAAAAAAAAATAGGCCCATGCAGATTGTGTGCGCTATCAGACTTTCACTGCCTAAAAGCAAAAAATGTAACAAAAGTGTTCAGTTTAAAATCTAAGTAGCTTTTAATGTGGAGCCATCAAAATGATTAATGTATGCATGAGCCACCTAAAGTACGTCCTTTATAACATTCAAAGTCAGTGCTAAAAGAAGTAAACAGTGTTTGATATTTGTTTTTAAACACAATATAAACTAAGGCTTGAATACTTGTTGGCCATAAATTGCAAAGGAATTGCAAAGTGCAATTATCTTAATTCTCTGTAGAATGTCAGAAAATAAATATGAAATTTAGATTAAAAAATTATTTGATTTCAGTGCCTGTTATAGCCGATACATTTGAATCCATTTCTTTGGGCCACTGTGAGGGTTTAACATTGGGTATCAATACATATATTTTATAAAGACCATTCTACAAATTTTTCAGAATCTATATTATTAAAAAGGGTAATACAAATTTTGTTGCTGGGACATTATGTTATTATTCTCTGGAGTGGGGATTTTAAAAATAAACTACAATATTGCAAGGCATAGGGCTATACTAAAAATATGTTATAAAGAGAACAATGGGAAAAAGCAACTTAAAATACTATATGCAGTTCTGGAAAGCATCTTTCTAGCAACACAGAGTATATTTATAATTGAACTCAGCTCACAACATCTACTTATTACTAAAGGGGGAGAGAGAGAGATTAGGACAGATTATTATGAATGGGGAGGAATTGATAGGAAAAATATCTTTTAGTCAAAGGTTGTTTTAGATGAAGCAGGTAAAGATGCCAGTTTTTCATCCAAAGACGGATGGTTTATTACAGAAGTTTAACAAAACATTGAAATTCAAGTTAATAAAAGTAATTGAAACAGATAGTCAGTACCTCACAGGCAAGTACCTCACAGGCAATGCAAGGCAAACACTATCTTTCCATCCCTATCTCTCCACCTGATATAATAACGTAGCCAAAGCTGCCAACCTTATCTATCTTATCACTGCAGAGCCCTGAAACAACTAAACTGGCTTGAGCTACCAATCTATTTAACAAAATTACAACTTATTACTGTGTACAATCTTATTCATGCACCATAAAAAAAATCTCCAGCACTAAAGCCGCGGTGGTGCAGCGGTTAGCATTGTCACCTCAATGCAAGAGGTTCTCCCTTTCAATTCTTGGCTGGAACGCCTTCTGTGTGGAGTCTGCATATCCTCCATGCAGTCAAGTGATGTTTAAAGACATGCAGGTAGGTGTGTGCGTGAATGGGTGTGCCTTCCTTGAAGGTTGGGTGTCAGGCTGGCAACTCGGCAGCATAAAAATTCACTGCCAGTCATTAGCGGACCGGAGTTCCGCTGTGGCGACCCCTAACCGGGAAAAGCTGAAAGACATTATTTACTTACTAAAAGATACCCTGCAGCACTGCTCTCAAGGTAGAGACCTTCACTCAACCAATAAACAACAAAGTCTAATAACTCAGCAGACAGCTTACTAAACTCCCATTATGAATCCAAACTCTGGAACACCATTCCATCATACCTATAAAAGGCTATGAAACTTTCCACCTTCAAGCCCTTACTAAAACAACACCTAAACTACAAGTGGTTGTGCACATGCTTCTCACCTGGGTAACTCCATTTCCTTTGTGAAGTCATACCCACTATCCCCTTATAACCTCTATCCTCTTCTACAAAACAAACTTTTCTACAACTCCTCAATTACCTTCCTGTCTCATTCCCCATTTTACATTTCAGTTTCATTCTAACCTTCACATTTTGTCCATCTCCTTCAAATACTTTCCACCAATCCTTTATAACCAGATTCTGTCAGTATGTACCCTAGTATTCTTACCCCACTGTCCCTTAATCATTGGTTATACAATGCCTCTCTCTCCCTCTTCTAGCTTTAACTATTATCTGCTTACTGACTAATGTTTCACACTCCTTACCTTAATTGCATTGATGCCTAACATTTATACTGCAACCCTCCTTACCCATGTGTTATAAGTCATACCTAATGTCTGCTTGTAATATATATTTCACATTAATTGTTTGCAAATGGTTTATATTTAGAATTTAATTAATTAATTTATTATTTATTTATATTTGTTGACCGGGAGTGTCCGACTGGACGTAGGTCCATTTTCAGCGGAAGCCCGGGGAGAAAAGCTCCAAAGTTAAAATATACAGACAGTAGATACAATGGATTTACATAGCAATTAACAATTTGATCAACATAGCAATTAACAATTACAAACATAGTTACAGATGAAGAACATAGTACATCAGTAGACAACTAGACTCTATATCATCTGCAAAGCACATAACAGACATTAACAATTGTTACAATAAGAAGTTCCTGCTGTATAATAAGTAGTTAGGCTTATGAGCATCCAAGCTTGCTATAATCAAGGTAGTTAGTAGGGTGGAAAGGTAGTGAGTGGATGGGGAGGGTGATATTAAAGGGGGAGTTGCAAGGGCATAGCCAGCATGTTTTTAGGTGCGCTTTTAGTAAAGTTTTGAAGTGGGTGCATGATGGTATGGAGGTAATTGTGGGTGGGAGGGAGTTCCATAATTTGGCTATGGTGCAAGAGAATAGTGCTTCACCAGCAGAGTTATTGGCTTTAGTGATCTGCAAGTGATTTTTGTTGCTGGATCTTAGTGGTCTGGTGGTGCAATAGGGTTGGAGTAGATTCTGGAGGGATGGGACCTTTAGTGGATAGTTTACTAGTTTGTGGGAGAGTGTGAGTTGATACCATTAAAGGAGGTGAGGGAGTTCAAGCCAGCCCAGTTCAGCGAGTGAGAGACAGTGGTGACTACAGGATGATGCCCCTGTGGTGAATTTGGTGATTTTGTTGTAGCAGGTCTCCAGCTTGTTTAGATCACATTGCCTTAGGTTGGTATATATTGGAGAGGCATAAAGTAGGGTGAAGATAAGGAGGGAATTTAATATTGTATATAAAGTCACTACAGAAGAAATACTGGTTTTATCTTTGTACAGCATCACTTCAGAAAAAAAAGAAAAATTACATGTGTTTATCTAGATGTCTTAAGAAGTATCTATGTACTGTATCTTTTAAAAATATATATTTGTCATGAGTATCTTAAATGTATCTTCATGTGTTTTTCCCTGGGGGGGGTTCCACTGAAAATGTGTTTTGCCTTGTGAACAAAGACAAACAAATAAATAAATAAATAAAATGGTAAGAACTGGGATCAGTCGAGAGAGTTACCATAAGTTTCATTGGAATTTGCATCTTTTGAACTAAACTACAAGTGGCTGTGCACATACTAATGTGATTTTATAAAGACATCTGTGTGTGTGTGTGGGGGGGGACAATTCAAAAGTGTTATAGAGTTCTTAAAGAAACGTGTTAGAATGTGAAAGAAAGCATGTTAAAAGCTCAAGAAATGCAGAAAAGTGTACACAATAGCAATACTGTAAGGAGGGAATTCATACCAGGACACATTCCTGGTACTTGTGTCTTTGCCAAATAATACATTTTTAGCTAAGTGGTCACGTCCATTTGAAATATTGTAAAAGCTAAATGATGTAGATTAAAAGGTCATACAGACTGGTAACAAAATCAGATAAAATCTATCATATCAGTGTGTTGAAAGAATGGAAAAAAGCTGACTTTTCAGTATGGAATGTAGCATTGCGGGAAGAGCAAGAAAACAGTCAAAAAATGAATTATTTCCTATTTTTCATAGATGTGAAAGAGCAGGCTAGCACGTACGGTTGATGCACGGATAAACCAAACATGAGTAAAAAGAAAAAATCCAGCACCCTGAGTAGATGTAGCAATTTATCTGTTTATTGTGAACCAGACCGGTTTTAGCAATCAGCTTTCTTCAGTGGTTTGGTCATGATGATTCAGTTGACCTTATTTATAGGTAATGCAAATAAGATAATATGACATCATTTCCTATATACATAAATCATGACCAAACTTAGAAATATAAATAAAAATGAGACAGTGAAATAAAGACATTAACAACAGTTAGCCATCAAAATTTTAGACTAACATACATTCCAAAAAATGAGATGATGATGCATAATATATAATAATAATATAAACCTGTAGTATATAGTGACAAAATTAACACAAAATATAAAAATAAAATGATATGTTGATAATTAATAGTGACAAATAGTTCATTGTAGTTTGTCATTAAGACCTGGTGGAAAAAGACCACCGAATTTAACTATCCATTTAGTTTCCTTTGTATCTAACAATTTATGCCATCCAGTTTTAAAAGTTCTAATACCAACAATCTTGTCAATACAAATGAAAGAGAACCGGGCCATTTTGTGTGAAACAGTATGTTTATATAAAGCATTAGTAGGCCTAGCATTTCTTATATCCCCTAAATCTTCTGAAATACGAATTTGGAACTGTCTAGATGTTTGTCCAATATAAAATGCCCTACATGTACATGTGGCTAAATAAATCACCCAGTCCGTGCTGCAATTAGCAAAATGGTTGATATTGTATATCTTGCCTGTATTCTTACTGGTAAATTCTTTGGTGGTAAATATATATTTGCAAAAAGAGCAATGACCACAAGGGTGACATGGGCCATGGAAACATCCAGAGATGTAATTCTTTTGTAGTGAGAGAAATGTGATCCTAAAGTTCTAACTTTCCGGTAGGAATAGTGACATCTATAATCCAACCACTTGGCCAAGTGTGTGTTGGTTGTCAATATATTCCAATGATTACTAATTATATCCTGTAATTGATAAGTATTCCTACCAAAGGTTGTTACTAGTCTGGGTGACTTGACTGAGGACTGGACAATCTTGGGTTTGTAACCCAACAGGGGGTCTCTTGATAAATTAGTAGTCATTCTAACTGCAGAATGAACATCCATTTTATTGTAACCTCGCTGTATAAATCTGTTTGAGAGATCATTCTGGCAATATTCAAGGACCAAATTAGATGAACAAATTCTCTTAATCCTAATAAATTGTGATTTAGGAATGTTTTTTATAATGTGTTTGGGATGTAAACTGGAAACATGTAGGAGGCTGTTGTATTGTGGGTATTTCCTATGCACAGTGGTATGAAGAGTGTTGTCCACTTCCCTACAAAGGTGGACATCCAAAAAATCAATCTGCTGTATGTCATAGTTGACTGTGAATCTAGCAACTCATTTGTTGCTGTTCAAATATTCAACAAATTCCATGAGATACTCTGTTCCCCATTTCCAAACTAGCCAACAGTCGTCCAGGTACCGTCTCCAAATATCCATTTCTGGCAAATAAAGGTTGTGTGTTTCAGTATATATAATCTGATCTTCCACATATCCCATAAAGAGATCGGCATATATTGGTGCAAATGAGAAACCCATCGCCGTACCCAGAATTTGCCAGTAACATTGGTTTTGAAAATAGAACACGTTCTTGGTTAGAACGTGCTCCGCCATACAGATCAGTAGAGTATTAAATCCTGGACTATAAATGTTGATCTTATGTAGCCAATATTCCAGTGCCATTAGACCTGCCCAATGTGGTATGCTGGTATAAAGTGAAGTAACATCTAAGGTACACATAATCCAATCTGCTTCAAGTTGTGATTCAGAGACAATCTGGAGGAACTCTGTGGTGTCCTGCAATCTGGCCCGTACATATGGTAACAAAGGTTTTAAATATTGAGTCAAGAAAACAGATAGTGGTTCCGTCAGTGAGCCAATGCCTGAAACAATTGGTCTACCTGGAGGTGTGGAATGAGACTTGTGAATTTTGGGCAGTAACTACAGGTATTGTTTAGCTGGGTTCTGAATAGTAAGGTGGAATTTTGTTTTTATGCTGATAATACCTTCTTCAACAGCAAGTTGCAAAAAATCATCTATTTCTAAACTTAGGGGTGGGGTCAATGGGCATGTGTAAGTAATGCTGAGTATTCAACACTTGTCTTATTCCTTCAGCCCAGTAATAACTGGAATTCATCACCACAATGGCCCCACCCTTGACTGCAGGAAGAATGGTAATATCAGTATTGTTTTTAAGGTTCATAAGAGCCTGTTGTTCCTGAACACCTAAATTATTTCTAATAATGTTCCCTGTTCCCAACTGATGATGTAAATCTTTAATAACAGCATTCTGGAATATGGCTACATGTTTGTCCATGGGAGGACAGAACTTAGATGGTAAGAATTTGAATTCAGTCAGTCTTTGAGTGGAATCCTGTTCATCAAAGAAGATTTTTAAATTTAATCTTCTACAAAAATCTATGACATCCGATACAAATATACTTTCATCAACAAAGAAACCAGGAATAAAACCAAGACCTTTATTTAACAAATGTTCTTCCATGGGTGTTAATACATAATCAGAAATGTTATGCACATTCGAACAGTCTACATTCATTTGACAATTGATAGAAAAAGTTCTTCTAGCATTCTTATGCTTGCGTCCCCCCCTGTGTCTGTGCCTAAAGGGTGATCTGCATTACGTACTCTTTCGGGAGTAGGAGAATCTGACATATTAACGGATTCAGTATCAGTAGTGGATGATTCATCCCCTGAACTCCTACTAGGTGATGTACCCTTTTGAGTATGGATCTAGGACGCTTTTTGCGTGTATGTGTGAAATTTTTGGTGCCCTCTGCAAATCGTACCCCTTTATGTAACTCAAAGGGTTTCCCCCTCTCATAGTTTTCCATATCTGTGGAGAATTTCTTTAATTTCTTTTCTTTAAGAGTCTTTTCAGAGGTTAAATTTCTTTAGATAATTTGCTGAGTGATTCATGAAAACTCGGTTGGTTCTCATACAACTTTAATTCTTCACACATTTTTTGCACATCACAAATATTGGCTTGAATTGTCCTATCATAATATGAAGATAAAATGTTGACAAACATCATAACCGAATCTTGTTGTGCAACATTCCATTCCCTGATCAATAAATCATCTGGTTTGCCAACCAACGGTTGCAATTTGGTTCTAAGACCTCTCGGGGCAATGTTCTGATGTTTATATGCCTTGAATAATCTGGAATGCCAGACGTTAGAACGTAATGTTTTCATTTTTTTGCCAAATTGAGTGAATAACATACTACAATCGTCAACTGGATCAGTTGTTCCATTAACAACAGATCCCTTGCTTGATTCAATCCCAAAGATATGAATATCATATTTGTCTGCGCATAATCCTTGTACCATGTTATTGAGATCCATGACAATACATTGTACGTATGTTAAGGCCAAATGTGATGTGTTATATGTCAAATACGTATTCCAATTAAAATGAACAGTATTATAACTATATTGATAAAAAAAGAACCAACCCCCAAAGAAGACTCCAAGAAAAGCGTCTTGACCAATCTGAGACTAATAATAGGTATAAAAATGCAGAGAGACCAAAAAACGCACATAAAGTTATTTTTAATCCAGATAACTATATGCTGTAAACAAGTATACTTAGACAAAAAAGTTCCGTACCAATATGCTTGGAACTGTATGAGATTAAAAAGCAGGAAAAAATGTAACACCTGACCAAAGTGCTAAGCAAGGAATACCAGACAGATATAATAAAGTATGTTTAAAACATGCTCACATAAAGATATACATAAAGGAATTGGAACAACATTGTCAATTTCTATCATACACTATTGTTGCAAAGGCCACCACACTAGTTGTGTTGTGTTTGTGTACTAACCCACCCTTCAAAAAATCAAAAAAATCCGACTGGAGCTGAAGGCAAAAAACATACACCAGATAGAAAATAGTCTATATTATAATGTTATACTGCCCGATATATAGATACCCTATCCAAAAAAATTTTTAAGATATTATACAGATAATAACAGTGGTTATGCTTTGTTCCACTAAACATGAAGGTGTGGACTACAATAATGTTCGAAAAGTAACCTGCAATCCATATATTATAATGCCACAGCCCCCAATTCTGATATTACACAAATCAAATATTGAAAAAGCAATGACAGTATTCAATCAGAAATCTAGGTAAAACAGATGGTTCACATAAGCAAATCTGCATACATTATACTGTAAATGAAATTATAAATTGTGAGCAAATAAATCAACAAAACTTATGATAAAAATAGTACAAAAAACTCAGTGTCATTAAGTTGTTTGTTGGATACAACTAAAAAAATAGTCCAATTCAAATCCAAGAAAATCGTGTGTAGTAATGGCTGGATGTAATAAAACAGTATTTGTATATTCGAACTCTGTATACACTGTCATACAAGGACTAAATGCTGAAACAAATATGTCCAAATAAAAGCCAAAAAGTATTGGAAGACCAAACAGATTCCCAGTCACCAAGTCAAAAAAAGCATATAATAATATCCTGATGGTTAAAGTGTAGAAATATCCCAACTCAATGGAAAATGGCGTCCAAATACTGCAATCAATGACTTGAAAATGGGCTGGAAGCAATAGAATGTATAGAGAAAAGTCCACAAGTTAACTAAATGTGAACAACCTAAAATATAAAACCAAATATATAAATAAATACCCTATCCAAACAAGAGTATCAGAGTTATGATATCTCCTATTAAACATAAGGGTATAAATAGCTGTAAATATATAGATGTTACTTTTGATTTGTACAATATTAAAGCCACAGCCCCTGGTTAAATATTAATGTGATGAGACAATGTAAATCATATCCCCTGCATCTAATAAAATGCAATAATTACAGCCAGAAACACAGTATATCTTGTATTGGGTTCGAAAAAATGTTGAATTTAAAAAAATGAAATCAATAAACAGTACTTGTATCCTCGAACAGTGTAAGCACCTGTACCCAAGTGCCAAATGTTGCGACTAGTATATCCAAGTCCAAGTACAAGTAAAAGCCCAAATTGTGAGTAATCCAAATGTATTGTTAGTTCAGGAACCAGAGATAATCCTTGAAAAACTGTATTAGTCCCCAAATGGTTGAGATATAGAACGACCACGCTCGACACAAAATGGCATCCGAATGCTGCGCGAACGAATTGCAAAGGAAACTAAATGGATAGTTAAATTCGGTGGTCTTTTTCCACCGGGTCTTAATGACAAACTATAATGAACTATTTGTCACTATTAATTATCAACATATCATTTTATTTTTATATTTTGTGTTAATTTTGTCACTGTATACTACAGGTTTATATTATTATTAGATATTTTGTATCATCATCTAATTTTTTGGAATGTATGTTAGTCTAAAATTTTGATGGCTAACTGTTATTAATGTCTTTATTTCACTGTCTCATTTTTATTTATATTTCTAAGTTTGGTCATGATTTATGTATATAGGAAATGATGTCATATTATCTTATTTGCATTACCTATAAATAAGGTCAACTGAATCATCATGACCAAACCACTGAAGAAAGCTGATTGCTGAAACCGGTCTGGTTCACAATAAACAGATAAATTGCTACATCTACTCAGGGTGCTGGATTTTTTCTTTTTACCTATTTTTCATAGAAACAGAGAAGCCTTTTCAGATTAACGAGGGAGGGCAAATCTGACAGAGTATAGTACAGAGACATCTCCAGGAGTAAAGATGTACTTGAATCATGACAATGTGCCTGAAGCACAGTTTGAATGCAATTAAAATGAATGTTCAGACAGAGTAGGACTTTGGTGTGACAGAGAAAGCACACAGTGAATGGAACGATCCAGTTATTCTAAAGCCTATATTAAACGACGACTAATGCAATGAAAATAAGGAAACAACAATTGACAGTAATTTTATTAAATATCCATATCCCTAGCACCTGGGCAAAGCATTCAGAGGAATGAAAACAGAACTAAAGCACATAATATATGCACACAGCAATTTTTATCTGAAGTCCATCATCTTATTAACATGTTTGTTAACAGAGGTTACTCTGAAGTGACACTTATGAAAATATATCATATAGGTTCATAGGTTCATACTAGTCTATCTGCCCTAGGGCATTTATAAGCCTAGCCAGAGTGTGTTTGGGTTTTGCCACCCATTTTAAATTAATTTTGCTATGCCTTTTTTCGAGGTTAGTATACTGTGCCTCTGTCTAACAATGACACAGAAGTGATACCCGGGGTAAGCCTACGATCTCCCATCCACTCATCAAGATTCCTCTTGAAGAGAGTCAATGAGGGACTCTGCCTAACCTGGACTGGGATTTTATTCCAGAGTGAAGGGAGCCTCTGGGTTATGAATCTGTCCGTCCAGCATGTCCTATTTATTTCAGTGCTGAGGTTCAAGTCTCTTGAGCGCGTAGCTTGATGAGATTTGGATTTTCTGAGGTGCAGCATGTCCATTAATTCCAGGTTGGACATGGCTTTATATGTCAGGCACAGATCACCTCTGAGCAGGCAATATGTCACTGAGTAGAGCTGGAGTTTCTTTAGCCAGGCAGCATATGGCATCTGTTTGATCCCTGTGATCCTCTTGGTGAGGTACTTTTGGGGTCTTTCCAGTTGCTGCAGGTGTCTGGTAAGGTACATCCCAAAAGGGGCATTGTACTCAATTATGGGCCTGATGAGGGATGAGTAAAGAGGCATGATGACCTCCCCTGATCTAGATGTGAATCCCTTCATGATTAGGTGGGCTATATAAAATGTTTTTCTAACCACTTTGGCCACGTGGTTGTCAAATGAGAAATTGCTATCAACTTGGGTCCCCAGGTCCCTAATTACTTCTTCTGTACTTAATGGATTACCACCTATGTGGTAATTTCTGGGCACTTTGTTTTTGCCAAAGGGGATGACTATACACTTTTTGGCGTTTAGCTTGAGGCCATGGTTCTGGCACCAGTTGTCTGTTTCTATGAGGCCCTTTTGGAGGATGCTTGTGTCGGCTGGAGAGTCGATTATGGCACCCAGTTTGCAGTCATCTGCAAACTTGGTCAGCCACAGTCCTTCCGTGTTGGCCTGTACCTCTTAGAAATATATACCGAACAAGAGAGGTCCCAAGACTGAGCCTTGTGGGATGCCACTTGTAACTGGTTTGGAGTCTGACATGGCTCCAGCAATTCTAACCATGTGGGTTCTGTCCTTGAGCCAGTTTGCAACCCATCTAGTGACATAGGGGTTTATATTTAAGCTGGTGAGCTTATCCATAATGCCCGAGTGGGGTATTGTATCAAAGGCTTTTGTGAGGTCCAGGTAGACTGTGTGGACCACCTTCCCCTCGTCAATGGCCTTGGTGACTGTTTCAAAGAAATCAACCAGGTTTAAGAGGCAGGATCTGCCCTTAACAAAGCCGAACTGGGTAGGATCCAGTGTCTGTGGGTCCCCAATATCTTTATTTATGAGGTCCATGATGATCCTTTCCATAGCTTTGCAGACCAAGCTAGTCAGGCTTATGGGGCGATAGTTTCCAGGATCCGTTGAGGCACCACCTTTGTGGAGAGGGACCACTGTTGCTGTACGCTACTCTTTGGGTACATATCCTGTAGTAAGGCTGAGATTGAACAGTAGTTTTATGTATGGGTTTAGCTCTTCTTGGAGTTCATGTAGGATGCAGCCCGGGACACCGTCTGGTCCCATTGATGCTGTGTTTTTTGCTTTGGAAAGGGCGGCTCTTACCTGAGCATCTGAGATGTCAGGGGGGCAGCACTCTGCTGGGATAGATATTTGCCCTTTTGGTGGGGAGGGGGGAGAAGTTTGTGCTGAACCTGTCAGCTAGAATGTTGGCAATGTCTGTGGGTTCAGTGTATTTATATATATGTATGGGTTTATATCATATGGTCAAAAGACCACATGATCTATATTTAAAAGATTGCTTTTCAAAACATTATATCGGCTTCTTTTCTAGAAGTTAGTGCTTTTTTGAGACTGAGTGCTTGCCATTTGCCCAAAGTGGAGTAACCTCAGAAATAGTGTATATAATAAGTAGGGGGGTGTTGGGGGCCCCTTGTAAAAACACTGTTGCTTGTGTAGCTGGCTTCTAGAGGAGAAGCTTGTTTTATATTTTGAAAAGTGATCTTTTAAACTTAAATATTATATAAGTCCATGTATGATGATGCAACAATGGGGCAGCGCATGTATGTTCCACTAACAGCCCTAATAATATTAATAATAAAAATAATAAGAGGGATTTATTTTTTGTTGTAGAAAATAATGTTTTGTCTGCTCAGATTGCTATGTTATTCACAAATATTGGACAGTTTTACTGCGTGAACCTTTGCTGAAACCAAGGATTTGTCATAGACCTCGAGGTTCATATAAGAAAAGTTTATGTGCTAGGCTGATACATAGTTATTTTGTATTAGTGGGACATTCATGTACTGTTCAACCCCCTTTACAAGAAACTTTTGCTCATGGTCACTATGGCTGCTACAAAGTACCTTTAAAAAGTTGTTAAAATTAATGGTGCTGAAGTTGCGATCTAAAACTGTCTGTGTAATCTTTTCAATTGAGGAAAAGCAAAAAGGAGACTTAAAGACAAAATATGTGAACATCTTAGAGATATCAAAACAGTTAAAAAAAAGTCCTGTGGCAGAACATTTTTCTTTATATGACTCAAGTGATCCTGATTTATTGTTGGTTTCTATTTTATTACAAGTTAAATCTAGGTTTGTAGATGGTGTTGATTTCAATTAATTTTTATTATGTAAAGAAAGTGTGTGTATATTACAAAATTAAGATGCTAAGAACACATGATCTTAGCAATGTTCCAAGCATTTGATTATATAATTATTTAATTATCAATTAATTATTAATTGCTGTGTGCATATATTATCTGTTTTGTTTCTGTTTTTATTCCCCCTGAACGCTTCGCTGAGGCACTAGGGATGTGGATATTTAATAAAGCTGCTGTTAGTTGTCATTTTCTTTTTTTATTCTAGAGCCTTAATAGAGTGCCTCCATATGCTTTTGAGGTGACATGAAAAATCAAACAGTGTGCCAAAATCTGACACCAGCTGTATGTCCTACATTGATGAATTTAAAGGAAGACTGGGAAAAGAGTCACTTGTCCATCTTAGAACTAAATAAAGGGTATTGGAAGAACAGTTTGAGAGAAGAGGATAGAAAACAGCCTTCCCAGCTGTAGGGAAGCTATTACTTGACTGTACTGCCTTTTGGGTTACATAAGGCTCCAACTTTTCATTGTCTAATGAACAAACTATTTGAGTCCCGTGACACCTTTGCAGTGGCATATCTGGTCATTGTGATAGTGTACTCTGAGGACTGGGAGTCCCATCTGCTTAGATTGCAAGCAGTATTAACAGCTATCAGGAAAACAGCTTTAAGTATGAAGGCTGACAACAGCAAATTTTGTTTGGAAAGAACAAAATATTTGAGGTATGTGACTGGCAGGTGAATCACATGATCCCAGAAAGAGAAAAAACATAAAGCCATAAAGAAAGAGATGGACAATTGACACTCCAAAGAAATAGGATAGATTAATTATTAAGAGCTGCCAAGCTTTTACAAAACATTTGCTGAAATTCTAAAACTTGTCTTTAATGGATTTGACAAAGCGGAATACTCTACACTGGTTATGTTCTTGGTAGAGACTAAAATTCTTATTATGTTCTCAACTTAGTTTGCTTATGTCAAATTGTCAACTGTACTTTGGTTTATACTGATTTGTCAGAAGCTGATTTGGGGCAATATTATCACAGCAGGTTGGGAGTGAGGAGCACCCAAAATGTTTCTTAAGCAGGAAATTGAGTGCTTGCAACAAAGTGGGCACTGCACTCTCATTGATATTATTTAGTGGGTAGACATTTTCCTGAAAACTGGTCATTCCCAATTATTATGGGGAAAGACAGCAATTCTAAGTTTCCAGCTAATGTAGATGGACCCTTTCCATTGCATCCATATCATTATGAGATATCACACAGGCCTAGAATTGCATACAAAAATGCAGATGAGTTGTCCATGTCCTAGAACTCCTTCATTTAAATCCATAACATAGGGTTTTGAGTTGTAATAGGGTAATGTAGCAGTTTGGAATAATGTAGTATGAAATGTAAATATTTCAAAAATTGTTAGTGTTCTAAGAATTTTGTCTTTAAAGCACTGCTAATTCCATTGAGTGATGTAAGTAATGCTGTTTCTTTAACAGCAGTCATGTAATGCTAGAGGATAGATTTCATACTCTTGGGTTAATGGGTCACTTGAGCTTCAAGGGAGAGAGGGTCATCATCCTGTATACCTGAAGACTGGAGTTTCACTAGAGACTGCTATTATAACCAGGAGTGGCCTTAGGTCAACTGGTGCCCTAGGCAAAAGGGCTCAACGGCGCCCCCTACCACACCATCTGGTGCCCCCATCCTGGTCTACCTACACCAAATAAATACTAGAAAAGCACCCTGCTACAGCGGTGCCCTAGCCGGCCACCTAGTTGGCCTATGCCTAAGGCCGGAATATTTCAAAAATTGTTAGTGTTCTAAGAATTTTGTCTTTAAAGGACTGCTAATTCCATTGAGTGATGTAAGTAATGCTGTTTCTTTAACAGCAGTCATGTAATGCTAGAGGATAGATTTCATAATCTTGGGTTAATGGGTCACTTGAGCTTCAAGGGAGAGAGGGTCATCATCCTGTATACCTGAAGACTGGAGTTTCACTAGAGACTGCTATTATAACTCAGTTGAAGGTGGGTTCCTTTGCCTTTCAAGAAAGAAGGGTGTATGCAACTGCCTAGAGTGGAAAGCTTTAGTGAAAAGGTATAACTGTGGGCTTGCAGTGGGATACACTTGGTGGGAGCAGGTTCGTTTGAAGTCTGTAATAACTCTATCATAGTGTGAACAGGAGTTTGCTCTATGTGTAGACTTTTTACTTACATGGCAAAGAAAACTGAAAACTGTCACTAACATTTTTGTTTTGATGAGAATAATTATTTTTAAAATGTAACTTGTGATCCAAATCTGAGCTGTAGCTAGATTTTGTGACACTTTGTGTAACTCCTTGATCAGGAAACCTCCCTAACTTGAGGACCAAAAATAAATTTGTGTGAAATAAGTACCAAAAAAAAGAAAGACTACAGTCTGAATGTATATCTCTCAACTGTCTAGATTTTTGCAGAATATTCAGATTTGTGCCTCATTTTTGGTCAGTTTCACATAAAATTGTTGGTTTTCTGGCAAATCACCGAGGAAGTCCAAAAATAATGGCAGACATTTGAACTTCAGATTTCATACCCTTAAGAAAATTAATTCTAATGCAAACCTGTTATTCCATCAACTTCCTAAGTTTATAAGAGGAATATTTAAAAATTGCCCCTATTTTGAGCCTTTATCCCTCCCCCAATATTTATGGATTTGTCCAGATTTCTTGTGCTAAGAGATAGGTAGGTATGTGTAAATGCAACAAGTGGATTGTTCATATACTTCAGTCCTGACCACAAATGCAGTGTCATCATTCATTCCATTACTTCCAGGTCCATTGTATTTACAATAGAGGTATGCCTCACATCTAAGCATACTCCCATTTTTCTTAGTCATTTATATTCCTTCTCTAGAATATTTATCAAATTAGATCCTTTCTTATAAGTTATCTTGGGCATACATGGCCTACCAAAAATACATAAAGATGCTCATGACCCACCTATGAGACCGATAGTTTCTGGTCGAGGATGGGTCACTGAGCATCTGTCAGTGTATATAGAGAAAAATCTGAGACTGGTCCTTAACATCAACAAATTTGTGTTAAGGGACTCTAAGCAGTTTCTGATGGAACTATATGAATGTGTTAAATATTATAACATTTCAGATTACCATCTTTTTGTTACCTTTGATATACAGTTACTGTTCACTGTTATCCCCAATGCAATGGGGCTTGTTTACATATCTGAATATCTGAAGGAACACAGTGATTATACTGTTGTCAAGATTGACCTTCTTAGTGCATTTCTTGGAATTGGTCCTAGAGAACAATTTGTTCATGTTTAATGATACGATTTATAAACAATTAGATGGTGTAGCTATGGGCACACCATGTGCCAACAGCTACACCAATATGTTCTTAGCTTACTGGGAGGAACATATTTTATTCTGTGAGGCTTTATTCAGGGAACACGTTGTCTTCTATCGACGTTTCATGGATGATGTTTTTGTTCTTTGGAAAGGGACTGTTGAGCAGCTCAATTTGATGTCAGATATTATGACCAACCTAACCAGTTATCTTAAATTCACCATGAATTATTCAATGTATAGGATAGAGTTCTTAGACCTATACATTGAGAAATTCCCTAATGGTCTTATAAACACTGGAATTTTTAGGAAAGCCTGTTATTGTAATTCGCTACTTATGAGATCAAGCATGCATCCATCCTTCGTTTTTAAAAACATTATGAAGGGCCAGGCAGTTAGAGCATCCAGGCTAAATCCCACTGAAGGAGGATTCTTGGTAGAATTGGATGATCTAAGACTTAGGTTATTACAGAGAGGGTATAACATTAATGAGGTCAGATGTTCCTTAGAGAACACCCATGATCTACGACATACAGTAGCCACACCATATTTTGGACCTTCAGACTCTGTGGAATACATGAATAGTGACAGGACTCCACCTACTATTAAGTTCCTAACAACTTTTACATCAGACCATCTTGAAGTCAGAGAGATCATTAGTAGGTATTGGTCTATCTTCCAGGTAGACGATGATTTGAAGAACATAGTTGGTGATACCCCTAGGTTTCAGTATAGGAATAAGAATAATCTAAAGAGGATGTTATGTTACCCAAAACAGGGAAGGAAAGGCAGGATGATAGGCCATACGGAGCCCTGTGGACATTGCAACTTCTGTTCATTTATGGACACAAGCATTGATTTTTTGCATCCAGATTCACAGATAGTCTTTAGCACGAACGTCAATGCAAATTGCATGACGTGTCATGTAGTATATCTGGCCGTTTGTCAAAACTGCTCGTGTTTCTACGTGGGCAAAACCAATCGTCCACTTAGGGACAGAGTGAGGGAACACATCTATCATATTAAGAAAGGATCATTACATAATGCTCTAGCCAAACATGTTAGCCTTCTTGGGAATACACATAAGTTCCTTTTTAGAGTTCTAGAAGTCATATTCCCGAGCAAGAGAGGGGGAGACATCAGGACACATACTGAAAGTAAGGAGAGTGACTGGATTGTCCTGCTTAGAGCTGATAGTGGGTCAAGACTCAATGAGAGAGCCTCAATAAAACCTAGGCTGAGGGGACGTAGGAACATTAGGTAAATGATTGTACATTTTTGATACTACACACACCTTTCTTGTATACATATAAGTGCTTACATGAGTGAGTGTGTCTTTTAAGTTGTCCATTTTAGATGTTTCATATATATGTATATATTTCTAATTTTATTTATATTAATATATACTTTATATGCATGCACATATTTATGTTTATGTGTATGCATTCGGCATACATATGTACAATTTTTTATATATTTATTTCTCATATACATGTTAATATGTATTTTTATACATACATATATATATTTTTCATATTTAATAGATGCTATATTTGGAGCATTCATGATTATATGCATGCGCTTAGAGTGCACATTTTAGCTTGGACACTTTAGTGTACATTTCTTCTTCTTTATGTATTGGTTGTATGTCATTTGCCATATGCATCATGTAGGTTTGACATTTCCCTTTTAAAAATGTTTTAGTTTTATTAATTGTTTAATTGGTATGTCTATATATCCTGGTTCTTTGAATTTAAATGTTGTTGAGAGATCTGAGGAAGCTGCATACAGCGAAAGTGGTTATCTCATGAAATAAAGATTAATTTAGATCTTGTTACATCTATTTCGTGATTCTTGGAATATATTTTTGTGAACATTATTTGAAGATTCTTGGATTATTGCGGAACTTTCGAATTGTTTACTGACATATCTGCTTCGCTCCTATCCTTTTACTTTTGTTGGCCATAATATGTAAAAGTTCCTTGACTAGTCTCAATTCATTATCAGAGGCACCCTTCTTTAATAAAAAATCTACTATCCACTCTATTCCTAAAACTCCTGTGGAATTACCGTATACAGGTCTTTTACAGCCACAGTAAGGAAACTGTGTGCCCCATTATACACTAAATTATTCATATCCTTTAGGAAAGCCCAAGAATCCTTACAAATCTGGCTTTTCCAAATAATATATTTTTTCAAAATCTCATCAACAACTTTAGCACATGCGTATGTTGCTGAATTATGACCATCAATGATAGGGCGTGAGGGAGGTTCTATTAGATTTTTATGCACCTTTGATGTTCCAAAAAAAACAGGTGTAATCAGAACATGCATAGTCAAATAGTTATACATGTCCATGTCTATCTGTCTGCATATAAACAGATTGTTGATGTATCCCTTGATTTTACGATAGGCACAATTTACTTCATTCAGTGAGACAGTTTCATAACTATCTTCCCTAATTTATTATAATAATCTTCATTAGCCATAAACACCACCCCCCCACCCTTATCCGGTTTCATTGCTCGTACAGTAGCAAATTTCAAAGATGTAATTAAATCCATTTCATCTTTTGTCATATTATAGCCTTGTTTACAGTTTCCATTTTTTCTTTTCAATTTGGACCTAAAATCAATTTCGCATGCCTTTTCAAATGCTAACAAAGTCTGATGGAGAGGAGGATTAAATGTACTAGGTACAAACAAATCTTTTTTATGCACTTGACTATCACCAAGCAAAATTTGCGAATCTACATTTTAAAGTCCATTAAAGTAGTTGCAATATTTTCTTTACAGGATGGAACAAAAGACAACCCCTTTGCTAGTACTTCAATAAGTTTTTGTTCAACATATATATATATATATATATATATATATATATATCTATCTATATATATATATATATATATATATATATATATATATATATATACATGGGTAGGTGTTATACAATCCAGGGTATGCAATTTTTCACACAGGGGAAATTTGATTGTAATATGAAGAGTGTAGTTTACCTAGTCAAATGCCAAATATGCCCAGGATTCTATGTCGGAAAGACCGACCGTAAAATTAAAGAAAGAATTTATGAGCATAAAGAAAAGGAAAATAATGCACTGGCACGTCATGTAAGAGACCATCCAGGTCATCATTTTAAGTTTAGGGTTATAGAACAAGTATTACAAGGAAATAGAGGGGGCCATACATCTTTACAGCTTGAAAAACAAGAGCTATGGTGGCAATTGTTATTAAATACACATAGTTTTCCAAGTTTAAATGATCAATGCTCTGTTATGTGCTTATTGAGGCTTAAAAATTTAACACATACATAATGTATATATATATTTTACTTTTTCATATGTTCTCTGGTTCATATTGAGTTATGCAGAGCCTGAATATGGTGTTACAATAGTATTTTACATCTATGTAATTTTTTAAGAAGATTTTTTTAAAATTTGGAATGGATACTTTAAAGGATTTTTTAATTCATCACAGTCATGTGACCTTTTATGTACTTAAGGGAGGAGTTGGTTTTTGAATGTGTCTGAAGAAGTTTGTGTTTAATTGTGAACGAAAGCACACACACATTAAAGTCTAGTTCTCTTTGGCCGTGTTCCTTGTTTTTATTCATTTGTAGTTATTTTTACTTGTTTTTTTGAAACCTGTAGGTTTCTGTTCAGATATTATAAAATACAAATCCAAAAAGCACAAAAAAAAAAAAAAGAAGTAGAAGACAGTTTTTTTTTTGAAAAACAAGGAAAAAGGAGAAAAGAGGTTGCCAATGTTGGTAAGCGAAGAACTAAATTAGTAATGGAAAAGTGATACCAGCAATGGTAAGAAGATTTGCACACAACAGTTTAATAAGAAAAAAGGGTGGATAGTGCTATAAAAATTAGGATTAAATCTACGAGAAAAATATGAAGAAAAGTTTTCACTCACAAAAATTTAGCTAGCAAACCTAACAGTTTGCGGTGGTCATGTCTGTGCACTAATGAAGCAAACTAGATCTGAAGAATGTTAGGGGACCAGGACATTATGGGTAAGGAAGGTGCTCGAAAGTTTCAATGTTCCACGAACTGGTAAAAGGGGCTGAGATGGATCTAAGGGTTGGATCAAAACCCAACAGTTGACGAATGAATGAAAATGACTGCATCAGATAATGTGCTTATATTTACACAAAATATTTCTGATAAAAGTATGTAAAAAAAACTTAGCTGTAAAAAATGTATCTTTGAAATATAAGCAAAATATAAAAAACAAACTTAATAGTGCTACAATTTGGATTAAATCATTTATTATGTCATGTCATTTATCAGGCAAACCTTACAGTAAATATTCATTGTTGAACAAGGTTTAAATACATATGAATCACATCTTAAATATACACCGAATGATCACAGGTTGTTGCTTGTGATTGTTGCTGCAGTGATCAGTAATTTGTTTTACAGTTATACATTAGTTATGATACAGTTATGTCAGTTAATTATGGATCATTTATTTATTTTCTTTTGGAGACTGTAAAAGTCCATCTTGGTGTAGAACCTCTTTTCAGAGGAGGCCTGAGAGAGAAATGTTCCATTAGTACAATATAATACAAGATACAAAATAAATTAAAACAGGTATATTAAACATTAGTGTCATCTTTGAGAGTGCAGTATTAGAACATGATAAAGAATAGCTATCAAAATTGTTCACTTTACATCCCATATAGATGTTTCCTAACTACAGCATGAAGTTTCATTTCAGTTCTACCCTATTTCTGTCTCATTCAGTGAAATTGTGCTAAAAGTAAAAACAGAAATGTAAGGCTAATCCTGGTGATTACAAACTAAGAAAAACATCATTACCTCACACTTCTGCATATGAAAATGGCTTCACCAGTACAGTTACCTCAGCACTAGTCCATTCCTTGGAATCTTGGGTATTTTCGCAGTTTCCCATGGCATTGGGGGGCATTTCCAGTGGCAACCACAACAGTATAAATTTCTGCTGCTGCTTACTGATGCATTTTGTCTTAAGCACATAGTACAATGTCTGCATTAATAAGTGTTTGCTCATTTAACACTCAAACCTACAGACTTTGTATAAGATGAGGCTGAAGCTCTGAACAGCACATCCTGGATCACACTAACTGCTGTCTCTGATGATGATAGTGACTCAGTTGTACAGAGGGGGAGTTGTTAGGCAAGATAAGTGGCATACGTAATAGCTGAGTGGTGAGCTGACTGAGTTATACTGTTTTTTTTTCTATTGCAATTGGTTAAAAAAATCTGGCTTCAACAACAATGGCTTCCTTAACTGTCTATTAAATTGATGTCATTTTAGAGGAACCCAGTGTGTCTCAACAGGGAATAAAATGATCAATAGACCCACCTGCTTTGTTAGGGGTGTCCTGCATCTTAAGGGAGAGCAAAGCTGTGCCTCTTGGTGAATCATAGAAATTAGAAATTAATCACCTGTAAAATGAGGAAGAAGCTAGAGAACACTCCATGGTTTTCAAGAGAAAACTTACCTGAACAGCCTCTGCCATGGAACAGACTGCTATGCAGCTTTTGAGCTAGGCACCTAATTCCGACCCATGCCTGTGTCACTAGCTCCTTAATAAGCACAAGAGTATCTTTTTTGTGGTTGCAGTCCCCTTAAATTATTTAAATTCATTTACACTTTCATTGTATTGCTCAGAACCAGAATATTGAATACCCACAGTTAAATACAGGTCAGAAAAAATCTCACTCAAAATTAATCCTCCTTTCTATTGTTATTTTATTCTATTCTGTTGTTACATTGGGCATCCTCAATCATCACTGTTTTGCACTTATGTTAGAGCTATACTCTAATTTTGTTGCCTGTGCAGTAGTCCCAAGAAACATTACATCTCATTGTGGGATCCTGGCCTGCTTTAGCCTTATTCTTATCCAGCATACTAGCACTTGATTTCCTGATGCAGTTTAGTTTCTTCCTCATATTTACAGCCAGCCAACTTCTTCTAAGTGAAAGATATGCCTGTTCATATAAATTGAAGTATTGTCTATCCCACACAGTGTCAGTAAACAGCACCACAACACTACATTGCTACAGCACCAAAACATTACCCCTACATATGTTGAGTAGTCATCTGTGCTGTAAGTCTATATCCTCAAGGTCCCATAAGCCTGCAGCACATCCCAGAAATATTTTAGTCATTGGTGACTCCACTGTATGTTGTACAGACATGGCACTCACCAGGATGGCAATGGAGAGGGTACCATTGTGCTGCCTGTCTAGTGCTAGGATTTGGGACATCAGCAAAGCTTTTAGGTCCCTGCACGACCCACATACAATTACAATTGTGTAGTTGCCCATGGGGTATGAAAGATCTTAGGTGCTGATAATCACAAAATTACAGATCCCCAACAAAACTTTATTCATTTTTGGATATATGCATTGAGGTATCCATAGCAACCTAGCATAAACATAAGTGAAAGAATAAAAGTAAACTCATATGGTGGAACTGCCAGATCAACAAACTCTATAATAGAAATAAAAACCTTCTGGCTGTCATTAAAAAGATGTCTACTCCATCATCATAAAATATATTTAAAAATGGTAAATAAATCTCACAAACTTACCATTAGGAAATGTAAGGCCAGATATGAACTTGGGATTTCTAGTAATTAAAGTCATCCATAAGGTTTTCTTCAACTATGTTGGGAAACTTAGAATTGTTCAACAGTTCTGGACAGAACTTACCTTTGATGGTAGTTATTTCTCTGACCCTCCAAAAACTTGCTAATATTCATTATCAACCTATGTTTTTCTAATTTTTAAATGGGGTTGTGGTGTCAGGTCAACTCTTGCCATCTCTTTTAATAAAGTGCCACTTCCTACCTTCTTTGACACTCGTGTCTGACTGTCAAAGTATTCTCTCACACAGTCCATCCATCTCTTTGCCTTCCTCCTGTGTCTCCCAAATCTTCTTTATCAAATCATGTTCTGCTTTTCTGCAAGTGTGCCTGAACCATTGTAATGTGTTCTCTTTGACCTTCTATGTAATAAGAGCTATTCTGGCTGCTGTTCTAATGCCATCATTTCTTTATCTGTCCCACACTGTACATTTAACCAGCTTTCACAGGCAATTAATCTCCATCATCTCTAGCTTCCTCTAATCCTCTCCTTTCGATGATAAGGTTTCTATACCACACAGTAGCACTGGTCACACCAGTTTTTCATAGTTTACTTTCTAGCTTCTTGGCATTTTTCTGTCACACACTATACCAGTCACTCTGTGCCTTCTATTTCAGTTTTGTTTTCTTCTGATTTCCCACATTTGTTGACATGATAACTGTCTTGTCTACACTCAGTTTCATCTGACGTGCCATCAGTTTTGTTTTCTATGTCACTATCATTTGTTGAAGTTACTGTTCAGAGTCTGCTTTTGATGCCACATTGTCTGCATGCATCAGCTTTGTTGAGCTGTCCCTTCCAACTTGTTTGCTGACATAGCCCATCACCAGTATGAAGAGTAGTGTGCTTATAGCTGAACTTTGATACAGCCACTCCTACCAGGAACCCCTCTGTCAGTCCTAACACTGTCTGTACTTGAATTATTAGGTCCTTGTACATAGCCTGCACTAACTCTGCCAACTTTGGAACCATTGCAGGGCTACCAAAATCAGCTTTTTTGGGACTGTGTCAAATGCTTTTCTTCAAGTCTAGGAATGCTTAGTTGGACTTTTGCCTCATTTCTAACTTCTACTTCACTATCTGTCTCATTGCAAGCATCAGGTCAGTTGTGCTACATCCTGATCTGAATCTGAACTGATGACATCCCATCTTATTTTCTTCTGCTCTGTATATTTATACAGCATGACAGTAGTTTGTTAACTCTCTGCAGCCTAAAGTTGTGAATGTCCCTGTTATTCTTGTATACTGGCACTAGAATGCTTATTTATTGGTAATCTTTCAGGTGCCACTTGTCTCCTATCTCACTCAATATCTTGATCATATCTGCTGTGACCTCATCTGAGTTTGTTGCTGCTTTCCCTGCCTTCATTTTTCTTATTGTGTTCTTACTTCTTCTATGGTGGGCTTTTCTTCCTCATTCATCATAGGCCATGCTTGGGGCAGTATAGCTTCTGTGGAGTTTTCTTCTTTAATAAGCTGCTGGATATACTCTTTCCTTTTGCCTTTGATGTCCTGTGTACAGTTGAGCAGGTTATTGCTGGCATTTTTTATGAAGAGTGTCTGATGACTATATTTCTTATCTTTCTGTCATTGCCTTGTAACCTGATAGAGTTGCTAATATTCTTGCAAATAAATTCTCTTCCTGCTATTCTTTACCCAACACCTCCCCTTCATTCCTGAACATATCCCCTTCTGAGATCAGTTTGAACCAAGTCATTTTTGACACTTTCCATAATTAAAAAATAGTACTTCTCATACCTCTCAACCTCTTAGTTCCAGAAATCTGGTCAAAGGCCAACAAAATGTGGGGACAAAGACCCAACAATAGGGATATATGTTAAATATTGCTCTTATAAACCTAGAAAACTACTAGAGTAACACGACTTGCTTTAACATACATTTTTCTGAAGGATTTGAAGTCTGAAACTCAAATTTGTGTCATTATTTAGTGACTTCATTCCTCAGATAATCCCATTGATTTGCCAGAAAAGAACCAATTTTATGAGAAACAGACCAAAAATATGAGCAAAAAATCTGGACTGCTATGAAAATCTGGACAGTTGAGAGGTATGACTACTTCTATGAGCCCTGACAATATCCTTGGATATCTGCTGGGGAGTGTAAAGTGCCAGCAGCAAAACTCTCCATCAGCTCTAAAGCCTGACTCTCTCTAATGATTACATCTCCAAGGTGTGGAGAATGGAATTTATGGTACCTTTGCATAAACCTGGAAACCTCTACTAACCCTGGGAATTACAGGCCTATTAGTTTCACTAATATTATTTGCAAGACTATAGAATATATTATAGCAGAAATAATAAACAGTGATATAGGTTACATTATATCCTTGTATACACACCACTTTGATTTTATAAAAGGCACATTATGCCTGATCAACCTGTCTTAAATGTTTGAAGAATTTGCAGAAGCTATGAATAAGCCTTATATAGTCCACATTGTTAATTTTGAACTCACCAAGACCTTTGACACTACGCATCACACTAGTTTGATGGATATGCAATTGGCTGTCTAACATCCTTGCCACTAAGATCAACAGTATTTGCTCTAAAACAAATGTCATCAGTTGTGTTCCACAGGACTCTGACTGGCCTCCCCTTCTGCCCTCCCTCCCAAGTTTGGCGTATACTTCTCTGACATAAAAAGCAATAAACTATAGTTAACTATGTTTGCTGATGATTGCGAACTGGAGATGCTATCATATCTCATTCTAATAATCAAATTATCTAGCAAGGGTTATACCAAACAAATTCTTGGTGGATTAATCAATGCCAAGAAATACAGCATAATTTATTTTGGCAAATCTAGCATCATTACTGCTTAATATATAAGTAACATTTCACCTTGGCTGAGGAAGAACAAAGGGACAGCCTTCTTGTATTTGATTGGAGGGGATCCACCAGAGAAGGTAATTTTTCCAAGCTTGCCTTATTTTGACTTGACTGAATAATGGTTGTTGGAGAATAGACCGTTGAGTTGCAAGTGTCCATTGAAGGATTCTTTTATAGAACCTTGCCAGCAGTACAAGGGTTATTGCCACTGACATGGATCCCAATGCTTGGAGTATCAGATGTATTGAAATAGGAGAACTCTGAGTGATCCTTTTGACCTAGAACTGAATTGTTTGAATTTGAAACAGAGGGAGAGAATATATTTGAGTGATCGTATTGAACAAAGCGCCAATGAACTGCAGAGTCTGAGATGGACTGAGTTGAGAGTTATTGTAATTGACAGAAGTCCCCACAAGACCACAGCTGGAGTAAGTAGTCCCATGCTTGAAATAGTTGATGCCTGATTGGAGTGGTCAGGAGCCAGTCATCTAGATATGGAAACACTCGGAATCCCCACAGTCTCAAGTGAGCTGCAACTACTGTTGTGCTCTTGGTAACTGGGGGCTGTGGTGTGATCAAAGGGCAGTGCAGTGCTCTGAATTGGTAATGACTAGCTCCCAACCAGAAGCATAGACATCTGTATCATCTGTTCATTTTGATGTGATAGTAAGTATCCTGAAGATCTATTGAGCACATCCAGTCGTCCTTGTGCAGAAAAGGCAGAATGGACTGAACCATGACTATCCAAAACTTTGCATGTTGAACTGATTGATTTAGTTTGCTGAGCTCCAAGAGTGGTCTCCAGTCCCCTGTCTTTTTTGGTACTAAAAAGAATCTTGAATAAGTTCTGGATTCTATCTGGTATGGGGTACCTCTTGGATGACTCTTTTTTTCTAGCAGCTTGTTTATTTCTGGTGCTGCTGCTTCCTTTTGACTTGGTGGAACATCAGGGATTTTGTTTGATACTAGAGGGAGTTGAATATGAAAATGGTATTGTGTAACCTCTGGATATTATCCTTCACACCCATGAATCATTTGTCATTTCTAGCCAGCCTCTCTGGTACAGGGATAAATGACCCACAACTGCTTCCACAGATGACAATCAGGCCTCCTTTCAGGAGCACTGATAGGATCTGTCAGAGAAGGTATCCCTGGATCCCTGGCTATGCAGACCACCTCTGACACAGAGCCAGTGTCTTACATTTGAGTTTCCCCTTCTGCCCTGAGGGAACTGTTACCATGTGGCTCTTGGAAAGGACCCTAGGATTTTTTATCCACATTTTCCGTCTGCCTCATTGGTTCCTAGAAAAAGTCTGTTAAGGGGTTGAAAAATGTACGCCCACAGCAGACAGGGTTTTCCCTTCTTGCTCACACCTAGAGAGTGTGTTTTTAACTTTGGGGGCAACTAAGGAGGTTCTGTCAAAGGGAGCATTGACGAAAGAAGATTTCAAAGGTTCTGCAAAATCACATAAGTGCATCCACGCATGTTAGAGAGTAGCCAACTGTAAGGATATAGTACTCTCTACCTCATAGGATATGGTCCCAGAGAGGTATTTGGAAAATTCTTTGATCAAATCCCTCTGGAGTCTCGTGAAATGTGCCAACTAATTCAGCAACCTAGCGGTGAAGGTCTCTGTTATGGAGGTGGAGAGAGGAACTTCGCTCTTTTAGTTCCTTTTTAGTAGCCATCGCTGCAACCATCAGTGGGCACTCCTTTACTCCAGTGTGGTCTATCCTTAGGTGCCAGGATCCTGTCTGGTCTTTTAGGTATTGGCTCAATTGTGTCTGGTTCCTTCCACACCCATTGAGAAACTATATCTATGAGCTTTTCATTGGTGGAGTCACCCAGGAGGTAGATGAGCCCATGCTGAAGGCCTCTAGGAACACTGACTCCTTTTGGGAAGAGTTATCATGAGACCAGACACCCCTTTGTTTTAGGAGTTCTAAGCTGTCTCCAAAGGTGACATCATTGGGTGGTGATCTGGGGACCCTACTCCTTAATCAAAGTCAGCATCTTCAGTGACAGACTCTTGTGGATAATCTAAGTGCCTCCTTTTGAACTTCCTCTTCCAGGGAACTTCCTTGGTGGGGTGCTCTGGGGAAGTATCAGAAGTGATAATGATACCCTTCTGGGTGACCTGGAGACTGGTTCAGGCTGGCTTTCCTGGTGGAATGGATGACAGAGGCTCTGGACGCAAAATTGAATGGGACCGGGGAGTCAAAGCCGAGGACGGTAGAGAAGTCTGAACTCTAGGAATAGAGAAGGCTATCTCCACTACCTTGAAGGCAGAGTGCCTGGGAGAAGCAGAAACTGATGTATCTATCAAGGCAAGATTATGGAGTGTTGGCTCCAACCATTCCACAGGCAAACTTCCCCTCAGAGCTTTGGTGCTAGCAAATCAGCTATGAAAAATTCATAATTGAATCTAACATCCTAGAACCAGTGCCAACACTTTGGCTCTGAGAGTCATCTGGCTGTGAAGTACTCAGGGCCAGACAGCTCAGAGACAGCATCGGAGTCAAAAATAACATCTCTGGATCTGAGGCAGATGACTCTGAGGTTTTTGGATCCAAGGGCTCAAAAACTGAAGCACTAATCCAAGAATGAGCTAAGATCAGAGGTCTAATACTAATGAGGGTTTCCGAACCCAATGGGGCTGGAGCCGGAAGGACACCACTTGTATCTGCATCCTGAAGACCTTCCTCATCATCCTGTCCACATCTGCTTTGGACAAGCTCCTGGAAGACTGAATGGATAAACGTAAAAACAAAAAGACACACTTGAAGACACTCATTTAATTAAAACAAGTCTCGTCAAGCATGTCTTTTTGTTTTTACATTTTTTAGTAGTTGGTTATTTTACTTTAGTGTGAGACCGAATGGATGAGGCCGTGGATGAGGGTCCTGAAAGGTGACAAGGACACTGCTCCAAAACAGGTGATGAGAGCCTTTGCCACTGCATAGCCTGATTTTCAGAAGAACCAGGAATGGATACAAAAAGAAAGAAAACAGAAAAGATCTGTTTGTAACTGTAGCAAGCCTATTTTACATTTCTTACAAAAGGCTTGCTACAGCTATCCTATGACACACTGACCACTTTAGTGCTTCTTACCTGAATGCAAATATTAAAAAAATGGAAACAATCTGTTTGTAACTTTAGCAAGCCCTTTTCTAGAAATGTAAAATGGACTTCCTGTAGTTACATTCCAAAACTGTAAGTACGTCACCACTTCTGGCATGACCAGATTACATCTCAACTGTCCAGATTTTCATCTCATATGTGTCTTTGCTTCTTGGTAAAATTGTTTTTTTTTTTTTTGGCAAATTAACAAGTACTGAAGAGACTAAATAATCACAGACATTCGGGTCTCAGCTAAAAATGCATGGTAATGCAAAACCTGTTATTCAAAAAGAAATTAATTAAAAAAAAAAAAACTGTAACAAACCAGTTTTACATTTCTGACAAAAGGCTTGCTACAGTTCCATTCTGATACATTGCATACAGTAACCGTTTTCGCACTTCGGCGCTTCTTGCGTACCGCAAATACTGAAAAAAAAAGAATGAAATGATCATTTTGTAACTGTAGCAGAACATTTTGCAACAGTTATGTTGTGATACTTTGGATACAGTAAGCACTTTAATGCTTCTTACATGAACGCAAATTCTAAAAATAAGATGGAAACTATCTGTAACTGTAGCAAACCCTGTGCTAGAAATGTAAAATGACTTGCTACAGTTACATTGCATTGTTGTAAACATTTTAGTGCTCCTGACATTACCACAAAGGGAAAAAAAGTATATTTTCTAACTGTTGCAACTTGACAGAAATGTAACAAGTCCAATCAGATTGCTGCGATGTACTCATATGCTGAAAGCCTGGCACTTAACAAACTCCTTGTTCTTACTGAAAATCAGTAGGAACAATGACATCTACATTTATGTAGGGGAAACAAAACAGGAATGGGAGAGGGTATACAAGTAAAGTGATATGTGGTTTGGACCTGATGGCGATATCACAAAATGGGAGTAGTTTACAAAAGTGGGTGGTGACATTTACATTTCGGTCTAAGGAAAGAAACTCAGTTTAGAAATGAGACAATGCCCCTTTAACCCATTATACCAACCTCCGACTCTGGGAGGGATCCAAGGAAGAATCATAAGGATGAGATTAAAAAAGCAATAAAATATAGAATGAAAAGATTTGAAGATTTTTATGAGGTTGGAGATTTTTTGAGGAAATTGCCTGTACAAAGTAAAATGAAATATAAAGTAGAGGAGACTAAGCATTATTTTTTAGAGTGTAAAAAGAATGAAGACTTTAAAAAATCAAAATGAGTTTAAATAGGAATATTTTCAAAATATAAATATGGATATAATATTGTATGAGAAATATGAAAAACAAGAAGTGTGAAGTTGACAGGTGGGATAGGCTATTGATGATAACAATATAGGCATTGTAGAAAAGAAGATGCGATGAATAGAATGATAAAGATGTGTTGGATGAAATAAAAAGGTGGCTGTGGAGAAAAGGATGGGATAGAATGAAAGATAAAGTTTGCAAAACTGAATATGTAAGATATTAAAACATTCTAATACTGTAAATATAAATGTTTATTGAAATTGTAGAAATGTAAATAGAAGGGTTGTAATATATTTATACACACACACACACACACACACACACATACACACATGCAAACACATATATATATATATATATATATATCTATATATATATATATATGGGTCTATCTTAGTACATCGACATTTCAAAATAAAACGAAAACATCGAAAGTCATTTAACCGCCAGAAGATCGACAGTTCACAAACATACCAACAAACAAAACACATCCCCTATCCAACACCCACACACACAACACAAGCACACCAAAATCCTTACAAACAAACACTAACCCATACATACACAACTATCTACAACCCTAACCCAAACCCTACCCTAGGTCCGTCACTACTCGACACTCACCCCAACCCTCCCTCTAACCCTAACTCTCACACTTATCCCACCCCTACCCCTACAAAACACCAACCCTACTAAACACCAGCAGGTCTTCTGATGTACTAAGACCCATATATATATATATATATATATATATATATATATATATATATATATATACATATATATATATATATATCAGTTTATTGAAAGTACACAACACCAAAACGTAAATGTTATATTAGGGACTTCCATTTTAAAGTAGTTATTAGGCATTATGCAAACTAAAAGGTAAAATAGGCATAGAAATGTAATGTCAGAATTGTGTTTCATTTATGCATACATTTTTAGAAAAGACAGTTAAGCAGAAGGAAATAATAACCTTGTTGGTCAAGCATGAGAGATAACAGATCCCAAGGGAAGGCTACAGAGTGTTCTTTTTCTGTTCTCTTTCTCAAGGGAAGAATTAAGGGAATGTTAAATAACGAGACAGCTACGCACCTGCAAGACTGTAAAACAAGACAAGGCCTGAGCACCAAAGCTAAGGAGGCATGTAAAGCATTACAGGGTTTTGGTATTATTAAAATATACTTTAGATACAGTTAGGGAAGTTGGTAAGTTAGTTCGACCTGACATACAGGAAAGATTAAATATCCAGCATTTCAGAAAGGAAGCTACAATATAGACACTCAAGCCTGAGTACAGAAGACAGGTCAAATAAAAACTGTTTCAGTTTATATTATTCAGGACAATCAGAATATACTCGCAGAAACTTTGGAGCACTGTTATTACTAACCAAGATCCCAGCATTTCTATCAGCACTGTTAATGAAGACAGTATTCGGCTATTGTGAACATCTAATAAAGCCTTATTAAATGAAGTACAGTGTTTGGAGAATTCATTCTGGAAAGTACAGAAGACTTGGCCCATAAAGGAGAGACTGGCACGTGTTCAGCATGAGTTTGGGTAAATAAAAGGTAAAGACTTTCGTTCCAGTCAAATTTCAGTTGTTTCCAGTTAATTCCAATACAGTACAGTCTCATCAATTCTTTCAGTAAGAGCAAGAAAAAACAATGAAAGCTTAAAATGATACATGTGCACATAACCAAAATATACAACACCAGCGCAAACAAATTCAAATACTCTTCTATATGCATAACCACTCAGCACAAACAAATATATGTCCCTTTAAACTAACCTCTGATTTATAGCAACTATGGTATAAATGGAAATGTTTTCTACAACAATCTCTGAAATTAAATAAAAAACATACTATCCATTGCCTTCAATATAACCTTTTTTTAAGCTTTAGCAGGGGGGCCCTCAGCACCCCCACACCCCCTGCAACTTATATATATATATATATATATATATATATATATACACACACCAACTCCAAGATCACACTACAGTGGGGAAAAGGATGAATTCCCTGATCCGCACTATACCACGATCTGCACTCAGATGCTTCCAGGCTTTAAAAAACAAAGTGCTATATAACTTCCACAGCTGTTTTTCAATTGTATGAAGTTTGATGCTGGGCACGTTCAGGCAGGGTGTGTGGTTTAGGCTATTGATGGCAATTATCTTTGAAAACAAACTGTTTGGAAACAATTTATCTGAGTCCAAATAAGTAATAGAATGTTAAAAAGCATTTAATTGAAAGAGATGCAAAATGCAGTAATATGTAACAGCATTTCTTTTGACAGCTAAAGTCTTTATATCTCACATGCAGGACAGAACAGTCCACAAATATCATAACATTAATGCATACCCTAAATCTAACCTTAGCCCTATGTATAATGTATAATCCCAACCATAATGCTAACCAAAACTTCATTATTAAACTCGACCATAACTCTAATACTAAATCCAATGACTTGTACAAATAATAAAGAACCAATTTAAATCAATTGGTACTGCATTTAAAGTAACATCCAGCAAACTATTTCAACCAACTGGAATTTCTACAAAAAGCAGTCTGTGGGAAAATGACTTGAACAAATTGCCTGCAAATACTTTGATCCCAGACACAACTTTTCATGCAGTATAACAAATTCACCAGTCCCCTTACACAAATCTTGTCCCATGCATGGTAACATGGTGTCATAATAGGTAACTATGCTTAGAATAAGGGATCTAACCCTACAACAAGATACACCAGGGAAGTTCTGGCTACAAAGTATAGGGAATGAAAGCATCATTAGGAGATCTGGTGCAAAGTAGAGGTCAAAGAAGGACATGTCTCCTTACTAAATAAATATATATCTGATGTTGTCATTTTCATTCATTTCTCAGCTGTTGGTTTCAATCCAATACTCAGATCTGACTCGGCCACTTCTACCAGACTGTAGAACTCTGAAGTCTCAAGCTCCTCCCTTTACCTACAATGTCACCTAACTTATCCCAGATCTTGTTTGCCGCCATAGTGTTCAAATGTAGATCATGAATTCACGAGTGTGGTTTCCAAATTTTGTGAGTTTAGTTGTTATTATTCTTTCTATAGTTATTATAAGTATTATACATTTTATAGCTTTTATCTTTACATCCCTTTGTATCTCACATTATAAACTTTACCTCCTGCTCTTAGAGTATTATCTATTACCATAATTGGTATTCTGTTCCTTTATAGTACTTATTAAATACTAGAGAGATGCATACACTCTCAGGTCTCAGACTACCTCCTTACTAACAACCTCCTTTCCAGTACTCAGCGTGGTTTCCGACCAAACCATAGCACCACCACTGCCTTACTCTCCTTTACTAACACTATCCTTCAGCATAAAAACAATGGCTATCTCTCCTCTGCTACCTTCCTAGACCTATCTAAAGCATTTGACATGGTCCCACACAAACAACTTATCTCTGTCCTCAATAACCTATCCTTCTCACAATCAGTCACCAACTGGTTTCAGAGTTACCTGTCTGACCGCCAACAATCTGTTGTATGGCAGAATAACATATCTCCCCAACTACCTGTCTCCATAGTGGTTCCCCAAGGAACCATCCTTGGACCCCTACTCTTCTCTGTTTTCACCAATAATCTAGCCTCTGCCACCAAACATGGCACACTCATACAATATGCAGATGACTCAACCATCATCTGCTCAGCCCAGTCCCTACCCAAACTGCAAAAAGTCATACAGGAAGCCTTTTCCTCTGTTGAAACTTGGTTATCCGATGCCCAATTAATACTCAACCCAAACAAAACTGAACTACTCATCTTCCAACCCACCAAACATACTCAAAACAACTCTCACTTTAACATCACAGCAAAAGACACCACTATATACCCAATTGAACACATCAAATTGCTTGGAGTGGAAATAGACAATAAACTAAAATTTGACATTCACATATCCATCACCATAAAAAAAGTCCACAAAAAACTAGGAGCATTATATAGAAATAAGCAACTTCTCACCAAAGCAGCAAAGATTTCAATAACAAATTTCCACCTTATCTCCACCCTACCTTATGCCTCTCCAATATATACCAACCTAAGGCAATGCGATCTAAACAAGCTAGAGACCTGCTACAACAAACTCGCCAAATTCGCCACAGGGTCATCCTACCTTAGTCACCACTGTCTCTCACTTGCTGAACTGGGCTGGCTTGAACTCCCTCACCTCCTTCAATGGTATCAATTCTCACTCGCCCACAAACTAGTAAACCATCCACTAAATGTCCCATCCCTCCAGAATCTACTCCAACCCTGTCGCACCACCAGACCACTAAGATCCAACAATAAAAATCACTTGCAGATCACTAAAGCCAATAACTCTGCTGGTGAAGCACTATTCTCTTGCACCATAGACAAATTATGGAACTCCCTCCCACCCACAATTACCTCCGTACCATCATGCACCCACTTTAAAACTTTACTAAAAGCGCACTTAAAAACATGCTGGCTATGCGCTTGCAACTCCCACTCTAATATCACCTACCCCATCCAACCACTACCTTTCTTTCCACCCCACTAACTACCTTGATTATAGCAAGCTCAGATGCTCATAAGCCTAGTATTTATTATACAGCAGGAACTTTTTATTGTAACATTTGTTAATGTCTGTTATGTACTTCGCAGATAAAGATTCTAGTTGTCTACTGATGTACTATGTTCTTCATCTGTAAATATGTTGTAAGTAATTGCTATGTAAATTGTTAATCGCTATGTAATCCAATGTAACTACTGTCTATTTTAACTGTGGAGCTTTTCTCCCCGGGCCTCCGCTAAAAATGGACCTACGTCCAGTTGGACACTCCCGGTCAACAAATATAAATAAATAAATAAATAAATAAATAAATAAATAAAATAAATAGTACTCTCCCTTTTCTTTGTTACCATTGCTGGTAACTGCTATATTTCTTCCCAGTATTTACAAAAAAAAAAAAAAACTTTCCATAATCTATTCATCCTTTCTAGTGTTTAAAAAATGTCTGGTAAGCATTCTGGGTTTAAAAATGTGTGGCATTGTGGCTACGGCCACAAAATACCAAATTCAGATGCACATTACAAGTGCGTCTACTGTCTAGCATCAGCTAATTTGAATTTGGACTGCGATATTTGCAAGGAATTTAACTCCTATGCCTTAACTGATCATAACAACAAACTAATACTTAGGGGGTTACTTAAGCCTTCAAAACCTTCATCTATGGCTTCTGTTGCTCAACCCCCCAAAAGATTGGAGAAAAAAAGAGATTCTCTTTTTAAGGAATTTCGTAAAAGATCTAATTGGACATTGGCTATTGCTTCAGCTCCTTCCTCAGAGCAGCCCCTGAAACAAACAAAAAAAGTTGGATCCAAGTACTTTGGATCTGAAGTCAAGATCCAACAAATCACCCTGGACCAATTCTCCTCAATTACTGCCATAGCATTCTTATGAAGGGTCTGCAGCCTGCAACCCAAATGTCTGTTATTATTTAGTCCCTTCAGTACTTGATTTGCCAGAAAACCAATAATTGTATGAGGAAGACACCACATGTATGAGGTGATAATCTTTACGGCTGAGAGGTAATTTGGTTATGTGAAATACACTGAAGGGCTTACAGTGTTGGAATGTAATTGTAGCAAACCCATTTTACATTTCTGGCAAAGAGCTTGCTAAAGTTTCAAACACATACATTTTTTCTTCTTTTTTTTTTTTTTTTACATTTATGATTATGTAAGAATCTCTAAACAGCTTAGTGTATCCAGTGTATCATAATATAACTATAAACCTTTTGCCAGAAGTATAAAATGGGCTTGCTAAAGCTCCAAACAGATATTTTCTGTTTTTATTTTTTATCTGTTTGTGGTCATCTTTGATAGAATAACAGGTTATGCATTCGCATGCATTCTTATGAAGAATATATGCCTGAAACTCAAATATCTGTCATTATTTAGTCATTTCAGTACTAATTGATTTGCCAGAAGACAAATAATTTTATAAGGAAGAGACCATAAATATGAGGCAAAAACTGGACAGTTGTCATATAGACAAATTGACAATATAAGTTCATTTAAGACAGCAAAATAGGATCAGTTACAGGATTAGAATGAAATAATGCAAGTGTTTATTTATCATTTTTATTCATTATTTCATTCATTTTTGTTATTTATTATACTTCTGTATTAAGTAAAAGTAAAAATATATCGTAATTTGTATGATAGATGTGTTTATTCAACAAGATTTCATACAGTGTTTTTTTAAAATATTTTAGAGGTTTTTAAGATGTTATTAACCTGTTTACCGCTTTACTAACAATGAAAGGGTATTTAAATGAGTGGTGCTAAAGTGATGTTGTTTCTGTTTCATGCATTTTGTGTTTCTGAGGAAGTTGGTGAATTTTAAACTGACGAAAAGCTCGTAGGAAGCTTAAATTTTATTAATAAAGACTGTATTTTTCTACTCAAGTGTTTCCGGTTTGCTATTTCGGATGTTTTTGAGGAGCGAAGGAGCGTAGTTACCCTTTATTTTGGTACAGTGTTTGTGCATGTACTTGGTCTGTTGAAGTGTTTTGTTTCGAGATGGATACTACTCCTTTACTACCTTCTGGTACCGTTTTGGAGGAAGAAACTCCTGGTCTAACTCAATTAGTGGAATTGTTGACCCAAACGGTAAACACTTTATTGGACCGTTTCAATGGCTTTATTGAGTCTCAAGGGAGCCCTGAAGCGAGCGTCACAACTTTGCCACAAGATACGAATGTTTTTGCTGACCACCAGGAAAGAGTCCATTCTGCCAGCCGACCAGGTAATTTCGAATATAATGGCTCTCCTAACAGTAGTGCAGGTGGAGCCAATCGACTGGAAGGATCTAATTCATTGCCTAGGGTGGGTATACAAGGTGAAAACATGCTGAATACTGGTTTTAGGCGAAGTGTTTCACCCTATATTAATACTGCTACTGTTCCTACTGCTAATAATCAGCCGGAGCCGTTTAACCTCACTATGTGGCTCAGTCACCCAGTTTCCCTAAAGGACAATTAAGGGATAATTACAGAGAATCCAGGTATGTCTGAAACTTTTGATATGCCATCTAAATTGAACATTTTTGACCAGAGCCTGTTGAAATTGAGAAAGATAAAATTGGAAGTGGCCTATTTCAATGAATGTAAACAAGCCAAAGTGGTCACTAAAAGGTCTCAGGTTCTGGCAATACCTTACGGGGTTGGTGGAAGGGTCCACTTTTCATTCAGACTTGATACAGTTGTTTGATAGGCATGGATTCAAACTGTTAGACTTGATTAAAGACCATTACCAACAAGTGGCTGATATTTTAACTAAAGAAATAACAAAATTGGATGTGGAAATCAAGAACAATTTGAATTTCCTCCATTATTTATTCGATTATGAGAGGTCATTTAACAGCATTGACCAACATATCAACAAAATTACAGTTAACAAAATAAAAAAAATTAAAAGGGATATTGAAGCCTATGGGGAGGGTATGCCATATCTTAAACCGCCTCCTTCCCAAGGTAATTATTTGGCCTCTAGTGTGTGCAACTTGGGAAGAACCAGTAACTCCATTATGGAAGAGAGGGCAAATTCCAGCGTCTCTATCCAAGGTGAGGCTGATATCCCATTACCTGGAGAGGAAATTCGACGGAGTGATCGTCTGGCTCAACAAAATCGAGCTCCCCATCCTGTTTAGGAGGGAGAGAAGTCAAATTTTCAGAACTCAGCCTCTTACCATTCCTCCTACCAGGGCTGGAAGACCAGGAACAAATCCAGGAACAGGAGGAATTAGACGAGTCCCAGGATGAAGAAGTTCAACTTACTAGAAAGACATGTGCCATTATCACTAATGCTGATTCAGACTTCAACATTTATAACTTTTCTGACTTTCATTTTTCCAGTGAGTTGGTGGAATTGCTAGCCAAGGGTCTCAACTTCGTCCCTACTAGAAGGGTGGACCTGGCTAAAACCTTACTGGAACTGAAGTTATTTGTCAGATAGTTAAATCTATTCTTTTTGCTGGGCAAAAGTACTAGAGAATTGGGCTTTTTCAATATCCCTAGTACTTACAATCCTCCTTTTTTTTTTAAGTCCATCACTTGAAGTGTTTGAACAGATTTATGAACTGGACATTCGTCATCTATTAAGTCAGTCCCCTTCACTCCACGCTGTCACATTCACCACCAGCAAGAAAGAAAGAGATCTCTTAGAACTTCTATGTAAAGCACCGGTTAGAGTTATGCAACCTGATAAGGGGAAGGCTTGGTGGTGATGAACCAATGGGATTACATCAGGAGAATGGAGGATATTTTGATTACTGATACTTACAAGGAAATATCTAGGAATGAGTTAAATGCAGGCATTGCTAGAATCACAGGTTATTATAACGATATGTTAATTAACAACACAATAGATCTACATTTATTTAATTACATATCTATATCAGCGTCCAAAATCCCTATAATTTTTGGTTCTCCCAAAATCCATAAGAAGCTTGAAGACCCCCCTATGCGTCCTTTGGTTAGTGCTAGAGGGAGCAGAATCTATGCCGGTGCTAAGGTGGTTGACTCTATCTTGAAGAAATATGTAGCGAGTGAAGTTCAGATTTCAAAGGATTCTTGGTCATTTTTGTCAAGAGTAAATCAAATCCCTTACAGAGCTGATAGTTTCTTTCTAACCATAGATGTGAGGGATTTGTATTCTTCTATTCCACATACAGTGGCACTGGACTGGATCCCCACTTTCATAAATTCTAAAGGAGCACCTAAAGAGGAGATACAATTGGTTAACGAATTGCTGGATATTATTTTATCCAGCAATTATGTATCCTTCAGCAGTAAGTACTATCTACAAAAAATTGGGGTACATATGGGTTCTCCATGTGGTGCTAGTGTAGCTAATTTGGTGATGGCATTTTGGGAAAGGGCATACGTATTTACATATCCTTTGTTCCAGGATAGGATTCTGTTGTACACACGCTTCCTGGACGATATTTTTATCATCTTAAAAGGTGACAAAATTACAGCAGACCAACTTTTAAATCACTTCAACTCTTCTACTAATTTCCTAAAATTCACTTTCAATGTGGAAAGTGATAAAATTTCATATGTGGATGTAGATCTATCAAAAGATAGAAAAGCTAACTGTTACATAGCTAGAATCCATTGTAAAGAAACATTCTCTAACAGCTACCTCCAGTTCAACAGTCATTACCCCTTTTCCCAAAAGAAATCTATCATCAAGGGACAACTGGTGAGAGCTGCGAGAATGGTGACCAGAGACAGTGATTTTGTTAATGAATGTAAATTCATGGAGGGTCTTTTTCTACGGAGAGGGTACCTGGCTGACCTAATTTTGGATTTGGTTTGTGAAGTCCATAATAAGTGGGTGTCAGGTTTCTATGTACCTATACTAAGTTCTTCTAACACTAGTGACAAACCCAGTACACCTGTTAAGGCAGCCAAGACAATCCACCCCTACAGCTTTATAATTACCTACAATGTGGATGTGAAAGATATTATTTCATTCATCCATAAAAATTGGAGTTACCGTATGCAAGATGGGTTGTGTAGGGAGACTGCAGAGGAATTCCCCAAAATAACATTCAGGAGGGGTAAAAATCTCAAAAATATTTTAGAGTCCAAGTAAGAACCTATGTTGACAAGATCAGGCATGTCCAAATGTAGCATGTGCCGGTACTGTAAGTATATTACGGTTGGTTCATCTTTTGTCATCAGAGACTCTAATTAAATACAAGGTAAGTTTAACTGTTCCAGTTCAGGAGTCATCTATCTAGCTCAGTGTTCCCACTGCCCAGTTTTCTATATCGGCAAGACCGACAGAAAACTAAATGAGAGTATCTACGAACACACATACGCTATTAGAAAAGGTAAGGTGGAAAATGCCTTAGTGAAACATGTAAAGGAACATCCTCTCCACCTTTTTTCATTCACTATCATCGATCATGTTCGGTCGGATGGCAGGGGTGCTGTTGATTCTCTCATTTTAGAGGGAAGAGAACTGCTTTGGCAGCTAAGATTGGATGCCTGCCACTACCTGGGCATCAGTGATAGATTATCCATTTCTTGCATATTGAGATTAAAGAGCCTCACTAGATAGGGCCCAGTATTTATTTATTTTTATTTTTATTTCCATTTTTTATTTTTATTAGCAGTGAGATTAGATACACATTATACAACAGAACAGCATCAGAATTAATTAGTAGGACCTTAAAGGCATGTGTATGTTGCCTTTTTTATTTATCATTTTTTATTCATTATTTCATTCATTTTTGTTATTTATTATACTTCTATAGTAAGTAAAAGTAAAAATATATCGTATTTGTATGATAGATGTGTTTATTCAACAAGATTTCATACAGTGTTTGTTTTAAATATTTTAGAGGTTTTTAAAATGTTATTAACCTGTTTACCGCTTTAATGACAATGAAAGGGTATTTAAATGAGTGGTGCTAAAGTGACGTTGTTTCCGTTCCATGCATTTTGTGTTTCTGAGGAAGTTGGTGAATTTTAAACTGATGAAAAGCTCGTAGGAAGCTTAAATTTTATTAATAAAGACTGTATTTTTCTACTCAAGTGTTTCCGGTTACTATTTCGGATGTTTTTGAGGAGTGAAGGAGCGTAGTTATTCTTTATTTTGGTACAGTGTTTGTGCATGTACTTGGTCTGTTGGAGATCTTTGATAGAATAACAGGTTATGCATTCTTATGCATTCTTATGAAGAATATATGCCTGAAACTCAAATATCTGTCATTATTTAGTCATTTCCATACTAATTGATTGGCCAGAAGACAAATAATTTTATAAGGAAGAGACCATAAATATGAGGCAAAAAATGGACAGTTGTCATATAGACAAATTGACAATATAAGTTCATTTAAGACAGCAAAATAGGATCAGTTACAGGATTAGAATGAAATAATGCAAGTGTTGAAGGCAGTGTAGGAAAATATGCTGATAAAGTTGACTAGATGGTCATGAAATGAGTACAGGTAAAACAAGGTTGCACAATAACTGGTATAATTTGTTAATGCTGATGGATGTAGCGACAAGAAACTGTCACAACATATTAAATAAAATGATCTGGCAGATAAACGAGGGTGTTAATGCACTGCTATTTTATCTTGTGCAAATAATTTAGTTATAATAATGAAAAAAATAGAAATGTATGAAGAATGTATTTCTATTACGTATTTATCGCTTGTTGACCAAGTTATCCCCACTAAGCTAGCAGTCTCTATTCATGGGAGAAATGAGGTGGGATTTATACTACTACTACTATGGGACATTGGCCTATTTCAGCAAGCAACTTTATTCTTTTCTGCAATAAGTGCCGTGGGATCTTTTACATACATTGAACTACCACCAACTCAAGCAGATGGGACCTGGATTTACTGTCTTATCTAAAAGATGGCACACTCATGAAAGCAGCACTCTTGTCTTTGTGCATTACAGTCTCAGCAATTATACAAGTAATGTAGTCATTTTGAGTGGGAATCGAACACATAGCTATTTACTCTTCCAGCACCAAAGAGAAGTGTGATACCTGTTGAGCGACAAGCAGTGCAAGAATATAATGAGATGAATTAAATAAATGCATCAATAATACAATATGGGAAACAAGCAATATTCTTATAGCAATGAAAAGATGCAGTACAAAAGATAAACAAATGCGCTGACTGTGGACTTTTTTTAGTTGACATATAAAAAGGTGTAGGTGATAATTTTTATTTATTATTTATTTATTTACATTAGTTTACCGGGAAATTCCGACTGGACGCAGGACCTTTTTCAGCAGATGCCTGGAGAGAAAAGCTCCACATCATGTACATGATAAATGCAGATACAAAGTTGCAGCAATAGTAAACAACATTACAGGTTGTTGGCTTTAATACAATAACAAGATATTGATTATCAACAGTCTATACAGTAAATGTTGCAAGTTAAGATAATTTCTTGTTTATAATATTAGTAACTAAGTTGTCAGACAAGATTTTAAAGTATGTAAAGACAACTACCTAATTCTGATTGTGGTTAATAAGTGGCGGTAGTATAGTTGGGTTAAGAGTTTAGGTGGGGGTGTTAGTCTGGATTAGAACATGGACAAAGCCAGTGCAAACTTAAGTGGAATTTGAGCGCAGTCTTGAAAAGGCTGCTGGAAGGTAGAGTAGTTATAGAGGGTGGAAGATTGTTCCAAAGTTTAGATATGGTACATGAAAATATGGCTTCTCCTGCTGAGTTTTTGGGTTTGTTAACAGTGAGTTGATTTTTGTTGCTTGATTTTAGGGGCCTAGTGGAGTGATAGGGTTGGAGAATGGTATGAAGGGAAGGGATGTTATGGGGGTAGTTAATAAGTTTATGAGCGAGGGTGAGTTGATTAAAGTTAAGGAGCTGTTGGAGTTCTAGACAATTTAGTTCTTTAAGGGAGATACAATGATGGCTGTGGTAGGAGGTTCCAGTGGCAAATCTAGCAATTTTGTTGTAACAAGCATCCAGCTTGAGTAGGTCTGTATAAGGTTGGTAATTATGGGGGATGCATAGAGTAGGGTGGAGATTAGGTGTGAATTGGCTATGGAGATTCCAGCCTCCTTGGTTAGGAATTGGCGGCTTTGATATAATGCACCAAGTTTCTTGTGAACTTTTTTTATTGTGAGAGATATGTGGGTGTCAAATCTAAGTTTGTTGTCTATTTCCACACCGAGTAATGTTGTGTGTTCTGATGGAGCGATGATGGTATTGTCTTTGGCGAGAATGTTGAAGTGGGAGGTGTTTTGGATGGCTTTGGAAGGTTGGAACAGGAGACATTTTGTTTTACTTGGGATGAGTAGTAGCTGAGTATTGGATAGCCAGCTTTCCTACAGATGAGAATGATTCCTTTGTGATTTGTTGTAGTTCTGGTAGAGTGGGGGCAGAGCAGATGAGAGTAGAGTCATCTGCGTACTGAATAACAGATGCTTGTGTGGTGGCAGTATGTAGGCTGTTAGTGAAAAGTGAGAATAGCAGAGGGCCAAGGATAGACCCTTGGGGAACTCTGAGAGTAAGTGGGAGACAAGGTGATAGGTTATCGTCCCAGATTACTGATTGCTGGCATCTGTGTAGATAGCTGTGGAACCAGTTCCATGCTGATTGTGAGAAGGAGAGGTTGGGGAGAGTAGAGAGTAGAGAGTAGTAGCTCATGTGATACCATGTCAAAGGCCTTTGAGAGATCTAGAAATATGGCAGTAGAGAAAAGGCCATTGTTTTTGTGATGAAGTACTACAGTCTTGGTGAAGGAGAGCAGAGCGGAGGTAGTGCTGTGATATGGCCTGAAGCCATGTTGGGTTTTGGAGAGGAGATTATTAGCTAGGAGGTAGTTGGAGACCTGGGTGTTGATACATTTTTCAAATATCTTGGAGAGAGGGGAGAGGATAGCAATGGGGCGGTAATTGGAGAGGTTGGTGGAGGGGATGCCTTTGTGTAGGGGAATGATGTGGGATATTTTCAATATCGAGGAACATAGCCTTCTGTTGTGGAATGGCTGATTAGAATTGAAATTGGGTAGGTTGGGTAGGCTAGTGCATCAGCTGCAATTTTCAAGTATTCAGAGGGGAGGTTGTCAGCTGCGAGTTTGGTGGGTTTAAGTTTTGACAATAGTCTTTTTATGTAAAACAAAACCAAAGCGGAAATGACTCTTAGTAAACCAATATGAAAAATAGAAATAAGACCAAGTCAAGAGTCGTATACAGCTAGAGAATCACTCTCTTTTTTTCAAAGATACAAAAACAAACTGTAAGCGTAAAATAAATATATAGTTTATTTATAAAACGAGTTAGCGCTTTCACCTAGTAAGGCTTCTTCAGACTCAGATAGCACACTCAATTAAAAGCACAATTAAATAGCCAAAAACGCGGGAAATTAAAAGCCTTCATAATAAAAGTCATCAATAAAATAAACAGCATACAAGAATCATAAGAAAAAAATTTTAAAATGTTAATAAATGACTCCTATTAAAACATAATACTTAATCATACTCATAAACACATGCTTATGTACAAACTCTAAGTTTTCTCATTTTTAAAAAAAGGTTTAACTGAGAACATAGTGTTCAAACCAGGTCTCATATCTGAACGTAATTTCAGTATCCAAACATTCTCCCTACTCTCTGTATAGTTTTTAATATCCCCTCCTCTAATGTTAGTGTACACTTGTTCTATTATCCTGAATTTAAATGTATGTGTGCTACCAAATTCTATGATATGTCTGGCCAATGCATTCATCTTATGTGCCATTCTGATACTGTACAAGTGCTCGCGTATGCAGTCCTTCAAACGCCTATTAGTCTTTCCCACATATAACGATTCACAGGCCTGACACGTAGCTAGATATATTACATTTGTGGTAGTACAATCTCCATGGATCTTAAAATTATAATTATATCTAGTAACAGGATGTGTAAATACATTATCCGAATCAATATATATACAAAAATTACATGATCTACATCTACTAGTGCCAAATGGCAAATTAGTGGGAGATGGTGTATAATGTATACTATCACATAAAATGTTTTTCAAATTCTTCTTATTTCTATATCTAAAACATGGAGCTTTGCCTATGATATCTTTCATGTGTGTATCTACCATCAAAATGTTCCAATGTGATCTAATAACATCTTTAATGGGTCCTACATCCTGAGTATATGATATAGAAAATGCTGTCTTATTTATACTGCTCTTTTCTTTTCGGGTATCTAAATTACCATTATCAGAAAAATATGGAATTGCTGAATTCTCTCTCAAAAGAGAGATATCCTTAATGCCCTTAGATATATCAATGTCACTGTAGCCTCTTACTAATAACCTTTCACCAAGATCACTTAAATCCTTCTCATATCCAGTATGACTTGGATTATATCTGGATACCCTCATAGCCTGTCCCTTGATGACGTTGTTAAACATCATGTGCCAATAGCTACGCCAACTTATTTATGGCACAGTGGGAACTTGACTATATGCATAAACTATCATTATTTAGGGAACATGTTTTATTCTATCGACGATTTGTAGATGATCTTTTTCTTTTATGGAAAGGCACCGATGATGATCTACAAACATTTATTAATCTGACAAATATGGCTACTACTTATTTGAAGTTTAGCCATGAATCTTCTCCCACTAGGATACCCTTTCTGGACATATATGTTGAGAAATTGCCCTGTGAACTCATTAACACAGGTCTGTTTAGGAAGTCCTGCCACAAGAATATGTTATTACATCGTACCAGCATGCATCCGCAATATGTGTTTAGCAACGTCATCAAGGGACAGGCTATGAGGGTATCCAGATATAATCCAAGTCATACTGGATATGAGAAGGATTTAAGTGATCTTGGTGAAAGGTTATTAGTAAGAGGCTACAGTGACATTGATATATCTAAGGGCATTAAGGATATCTCTCTTTTGAGAGAGAATTCAGCAATTCCATATTTTTCTGATAATGGTAATTTAGATACCCGAAAAGAAAAGAGCAGTATAAATAAGACAGCATTTTCTATATCATATACTCAGGATGTAGGACCCATTAAAGATGTTATTAGATCACATTGGAACATTTTGATGGTAGATACACACATGAAAGATATCATAGGCGAAGCTCCATGTTTTAGATATAGAAATAAGAAGAATTTGAAAAACATTTTATGTGATAGTATACATTATACACCATCTCCCACTAATTTGCCATTTGGCACTAGTAGATGTAGATCATGTAATTTTTGTATATATATTGATTCGGATAATGTATTTACACATCCTGTTACTAGATATAATTATAATTTTAAGATCCATGGAGATTGTACTACCACAAATGTAATATATCTAGCTACGTGTCAGGCCCGTGAATCGTTTTATGTGGGAAAGACTAATAGGCGTTTGAAGGACCGCATACGCGAGCACTTGTACAGTATCAGAATGGCACATAAGATGAATGCATTGGCCAGACATATCATAGAATTTGGTAGCACACATACATTTAAATTCAGGATAATAGAACAAGTGTACACTAACATTAGAGGAGGGGATATTAAAAACTATACAGAGAGTAGGGAGAATGTTTGGATACTGAAATTACGTTCAGATATGAGACCTGGTTTGAACACTATGTTCTCAGTTAAACCTTTTTTAAAAATGAGAAAACTTAGAGTTTGTACACAAGCATGTGTTTATGAGTATGATTAAGTATTATGTTTTAATAGGAGTCATTTATTAACATTTTAAAATTTTTTTCTTATGATTCTTGTATGCTGTTTATTTTACTGATGACTTTTATTATGAAGGCTTTTAATTTCCCGCGTTTTTGGCTATTTAATTGTGCTTTTAATTGAGTGTGCTATCTGAGTTTGAAGAAGCCTTACTAGGTGAAAGCGCTAACTCATTTTATAAATAAACTGTATATTTATTTTACGCTTACAGTTTGTTCCTGTATCTTTGAAAAAAAGAGAGTGATTCTCTAGCTGTATACGACTCTTGACTTGGTCTTATTTCTAATAGTCTTTTTATGTTGGACGTAGGTACTGAGGTGAAGAAGAAAAGAGTGAGGGGTTTAGGGTTAAGAGTTGGGGGGGCTGTTGTAGGGAAATGTTTGTTTAGAGATGTTATAGTTTCAGTGAAGTGTTTGTTGAAGGATTCAGCAATACTGCTGGAGGAGGGAGGAATGGACAGCTGGGAGGTATCAACCTTCCCTGGTTGGAGGATAGTGTTAGTGGATCAGAATTGCTTAGGGTTGTGGTTGGTAGAGTTTAGGGTGGATTTATAGTAGAGGGATTTGTCTAATTTTATTTGCTTTTTGTCTTTATTGCTCATTTCAAGGAATGGTTGCCTATCTGAGTTATTTTTTGTTAGTCGCCAATGATCCCAGGCCTTATCTCTGGATTTCATTAGGGTTCTGGTAGTCTTTTGTAACCATGGGACATGCCTGGATCTGACTTTGGCATTTATTACAGGAGCATGGGTATTTAGGATGGAGAGGAAGGTACTGTTGAAGAAGTGGACAGCCTCATCTAGGTTGAGGTATTTTAGTGGTGACCAGTTAATTTTTTGCAGGGAGGAGCTGAAGGAGTTGGGGTTGAAGTTGGACTTGTTCTGTATTTGCCTGTGGATAATGAGCTTGACACTGCTTGTGTGGTGCTGAATTAGGGAAGTGGGGGAGTGGTCACTAAGACTGTCAGGTAAGCAGCCTGCTAGGTAAGAGTGAGGGGCTTTGTTGACTAGGATCCAGTCAAGTAAGGTATGAGTGTTAGGGTTTTTGTTGATACGGGTAGGGGATTGGATGAGTCGAGTGAACCCATGGAGATTAAGGTGAAGGGTTGGGAGATTGTTATTACAGGATAACCGGATGATGTTAAAGTCGCTGAGAATGATAGTTTCCTGGGGTAGAGATAGAGTAGCCCAGCTCAAGAGATTTTCTAGGGGTGTAATATTTTGCCCTGGTTGGAAATAGCATCCTATGATATTGATTGTTTTGTTTGGGTTTAGTTTGAGATTGGCATAAAGGATTTCTTTTTTTTTTTTTCAAAACAGGTTTATTGTTTTAACATATAAGAGAAATATCATAACAATTTTATACAAGTAATTAAAAATAGGTATTATTATAATATTCAACAAAACAACTAAAGTATTTACAAAGACATCCACTACAATCAGATCAATTAATTAAACTAAAATACCATGCTATTGAAATTAAAATTTTTTAACAAATTTTGTAAATTATCCCATACAATAAAATAAGATGTTTTTCTATTTGTTCTAGTCCTAATTGTGTTTATTTCCATATGGAACACTATATTCATAACATTTTTAAATTCATTGAACGAAGGAGGTGTATCTGAAATCCAATTTCTAGTTATTATTTTCCTAGCCACTGCTAGAATAGACCATAACAAGGGAAGCTTAACCTTTTAACACTTTGAGGTACAGGTGTGTTGAATAATATAAGAGATTTAGAAATAATGAAATTATCTGTAAAAGAGCCTGCAAAATTCATTAATTGACTTCCAGTATTCTTTCAATTTTATACAGTCATAAAACATATGAGCCCAGTCAGCATTAATTTCTACATTACATCTCTTACATAGATTATCTTTATTATTTATTTTATTCATCATCAAAGGTGTATAAAAGATCTATGTAAAAATTTCCATGTATAAAGTCTCCAGACAATGGAAGACGTAGTTCTATAAGCAGATTCCAATATATATTGTTTATCTTGTTGATTTGGTGGGTCCCCATTAATAGAAGTGAAATAATTCCAGTATGAATCTACACTGTAAAAAGTTTCTTGTCTGATAACTTTATGTATGTATGAAAGTTTACCTTTATCAGAAACTTTATGTTGTAAATTTAATATCAAGTAATCAATCAGTGTTGGAATAGATTCTTTAACAGTTATAGACATTAAATCTATTTTATTAATGAGATGTTGTCTAAAGGTCTGAACCTCTAACCAGCAAGTTTCTCTTAGATCAAATTCTTGTTTTAAGAAATCTAGATTTTTAACTTTATTATCAGATATCAACTGATACCAGTACTTTAGATCATTATCTATAGCTAAATGAGTTCCTTCAGAAGTAGATGACAAAAGCATACCCTGAGTATACATTATAGGAAATACAATAAAATTCCATTCCCTATACTTAGGGTGCATGAATATAAAGTTACGATAACTAATAATAATATTTAATGGGTAACAAACCATATGTTTAGGTGTAATAGGTGAAGTACAAAATTCCTTTAGTAACCATAACATGGAGTTATTTACAATCATATTTTTATGTGTTAAGGAGATTTTCATGAAGTGTATACTAATTAGCTCCCAATAATCTTTCCATTTTGTGACATATGACTGATCTATTAATAAAGTAATAACTTTTACAATAGAAGAGATAGTATATAAATTAAAGTCTGGAAAAGAAATACCCCTTGAGACCAGCTATTAGTATGTTTCTTTAATGCAATCCTAGGTCTATTAGGTGCCCATAAGAAATTTAACATTAGTGTGTTCAGTTTCTTGATAATTATTTTTGTAGGTGGAAGTATTATTGATTGTATTAAGTATAAAATCTTGGGGAATATT
>NC_056745.1:562625059-562630059 GCF_019279795.1 Protopterus annectens
AAATGTAAGAGAAAGCTATAAGAAGTATATACAATAGAATATTACTTACTGTTTATATTAATAGAGTTAAAAATAAAACATATTATTTACTATTATTTAGTTCCAATTATTATTAGTTAAAGCATGACAGATTATTTACAAACAAGCATAAGCAGTGTGATCAAGAAAGTATAATTAGGTAGTGTCATTCCTGTATCTGTGATGTGTCATTGTGATATCTAGGTCAAAGGTGAGACTAGCTGCTTTCAGCTTCTCTGTGAGAATTCTGAGAGTTGAAGCTTTTGAAGTAGCTCATGGACACTGTGCATGAGACAGCCCACATCCCAGATTGTCTCTCTTAACATTTTGGTGGGAAACTTATTAAAAACTAGTGACAAACATTCATTTAGCAGTGTAAATGCATCTAAACATGACAAAACCTTCACAATGCATTCTACAGGTTATTACAGACTCTATGTAAGTGAAATCAATCCCAAAATGATTAATAAGTAACAAAACTCAACATTTTTGTCCCAACTCAACTCCTATGCAAATCTTATTATTTACTGTGTCTATATGATCAAAAGCATCTCTACATATTAATAAAGGAAAAAAAAGAGAGTAGAAAGCAAAAGGGTGCAAGGCAGAAACAAAAAAAAATGCAAGAGAAAGCTATAAGAAGTATATACAACAGAATGTCACTTACTGTTTATATCAATAGAGTTAAAAATAAAACATATTATTTACTATTATTTAGTTCTAATTATTATTAGTTAAAGCATGACAGATTATTTACAAACAAGCATAAGCAGTGTAATCAAGAAAGTATAATTAGGAATAGCATTTGAAGAACATATAAACTTTTAAAGGAAAAAAAATGTATCAAATTACTGACCTTATTTTTCCTCTTCAGAAAGAGAAACAAGTTAAATCACAGCTTGCCATTAAATCTCCAGATATTTTGACTAGTTATGAAACAAAACATTTCTTTGCACACAGAGAATAACTTTGATTAAATCTTTTCAAAATATTTGTTGCTTCTTGGAAATGCAGGAACTATATTTAAAAAGATTAATAATAAAATAAAATGATGAGAGAGAAAAAAACATAGTACAAATCATTTGTTTTTTAGTCTCTTCTTCTTCTCTGAAGTCTTCCACGAAGTTTCAGTTGCCAGTCTCTTTAACGAAGGACTAGCCCATTCCATTTCTTCTATTTTTTCCAAAATCTTATTTTTTGATAAACAGTAAAGCAGAGTCTAAGTCATCGAAAATTTTAGGACCATCAGGAAGGAAGATTTTAAGCTTGGCAGGAAACAGAAGGTATGTTTTAAACTGTGCTTTTAAGCTCCCTTATTAGTGGCAGAAAAACTTTTCTTTTAGCTAATACCATGGAAGAATAGTCATTGTCAAAACGCACAGTTGTTTCATTAATCTTAACAGGAGCTTTAGCCCAAGCAGATTTAAGAACCATCTCTTTATCAAAAGATGATAGAAATCTAACTATAACTGATCTAGGATAGTTTTTGTTAGAGTTAGTATTAGCTATAGATCTATGTGCTCTTTTGATACCAAAAGAGAATGCTTCTGGTAAATCTAAAGTTTTAGGGAGCCATGTTGTTAAAAAGAAGTAATATTGTTACCTTCAATATTTTCTGGCAGTCCAAAAATCCTAATGTTATTGCGCCTAGATCTATTTTCCAGGTCATCCAGCTTTGTTTGTAAATGTGTATTTTGTTTCAGCAGAAACTCAATGTTGATTTCCTCTTCTTGTATTCTATTTCCATGTCATTCACAGCTTCTTCTATGCCTGTCATCTGGATCTTCTGTTGTTGCAGGTCCATATGTAACAAGTCTATTTGTTTTGTAGTTTTTTCTATGAAAGTGTCTATTTTAGTATCCATTTTATCCATCTTAGCAGTAAGTTGCTGGACTATAATTATCAGAGACTGAAGTTCTTTCTTGATGCTGGAGTCTTGAGAATTTGTCTTACTGGAACTCATTTCAGACTGATAAACTGACAGGAAAATTTCCAAAGTAATTTCTGACAGGAATATTATTAAGATTTCCTTTCTTTTTTAGATATAGTTCAAGAACTATATAAAACAAACATATTTAGAAAGAAAATTACTTCAAAAATTAATTTTTTAAGTAATTAATTCCTGTCAATGTAATGAAATTGGTGGAGCTGAAGAAATCTGCTGCTATCCTGTGTTCATCCTTGGCCACGCCCTCCGCATAAAGGATTTCTTCATTGTTGTGGTGAGGGGCAGATGTGTTCAGAAGCTGAATATTGAGGTAGTGTTTAAATATCAATGCTACACCACCTCCTTTTTTGGACAAGCTGTCTATTTGAAGGATGTTGTATTCAGGTGGAAGTATTTCCTCACTTTTGATGTGAGGTTTGAGCCAGGTTTCAGTTAGGAAGAGAATATCTGGGGAATATATTCTTATGCTGGCATGTAGTTCTTGGATTTTATTGCATATGCTTCTGATGTTTAGGGACATTATAAGTAGGTCTGTTGTTTTGTGTTGGCTAGGAGTTGAGTTGTGGGTGGGGGGTTGCTTGGACTAGGGTTTGTGGTTGGGTTGGATTTGGGAGGATCAAGGTATGGATGGATGTCTCCAGCAAGGGCTAGTTTATGATGGGTGTTTAGGATATGTTTTATATACATAGTAAATTGCTTATGGTATCTTACGGATATTTTATTTTTGAATGTGTTAGGTGTTTGGTAATGGAGTGTGTGTATTGGGAGGAGGTTTTTGGTGGCAGGGATTGTGTAGTTATAGTGTAAATGTTTGAGGAAGGGTGTTGAGACAGTACAGTGGAAGTTGTTGGGGCATGTGACTGTGGAGCCTTGGTAGGATGTAATGTGAGCTAGAACTATGCAGGTTAGGATTGTTATTATATTAGGTAGCAGCATGGTTGTGTTGGATGTATGGGGAGGGGGTGACTAGTGGTGTAGCCTAATTGGTGGTAATTAGGGGTGTGGTTAAGGCTAAGAATAAATGTAGAGGTACTGGGGGTGGGTGGGAATAGGGGGCAAAGAGGAGAGCGAATTGAGCGTAGCGAACGTAGTGGTTTAGAAGCCCCACCCAGGCTAAAGATTTCAGGGTAAGTGTCTAACTAACCACATTCTTAGGAGTTATTAGAATGTAGTAGGGAAAAACAATCTATAGACCTGAATTCAGCTGTGTCCTTTCTGGGTAGATACCTAGTTTGAAGCAGACAAAAAGTGGCAGTTTAAGTACCTTTTTGCCTCTATTTTACAAGTGGGCATTTCCAGTGTATCTACTGGGTTACTTTTTTTCACCTAGAGCTTTATATTTGTTTACTGATAACTAATAAGAAAAGTTTAACTGGGGAATGTATTTACAGCTGATGGGGGTGGGGAGCAGCTGCTGTCCCTAACTGTGGGTAGAGCCAGTTATTTCTACTTTAGACCAAGTACTTTCTACAGTAGCAGGCTAAGAGGGAAATTTAGCTAGACACCTACAGTAACTTATTTTCTTTTTAAAGCCCTTGAGTCCTTGTGGCTGGTTTCTTCACTGCAGATGCGGTCAACGGCCAAGGATTCAGCAAGTGGGGGACTGAGAGAGAACCCATTCGCAGGGATAGTGGTCACTAAATGAAAAGATGGAGACAAAAAGAATTATTATGTTAAGGTCTCTGAAAGGGGAATGAGAGAGAAGTGCTGTAAAAAGTAACTGAAATAATAAATTATCACCCAGGCAGGAAGGTTATTGGGTTTAAGAGCAGCAGGATGTTATACTATTTACACAGGTACAAAGTGTTTAGTAAAAAAGGCTCAGGCAACTGTTATGCATTCACATATGAGGCCCTTGACATAAAAAACCCCACCTTACTTAGTGTTATGTACCGGATAATTTATTATATTCGGTAAAGTTATCATATGTTGTGGAGTATGTATGTTTCCACCTTTTTAGAAAAAAATAAAGCTTTTATAAATATTTGCTATTATGTGGGACTGAAGACTAAATACAGGAAAAAAATGGAAATTTTCAACAACTCTAAGGATAAAGGTTTATTTGTTTTAGTTAACCCAGTGATAAATTCAGCACCAATACATTTATTCTGCATGTTAAAACAATATGACAAATATCCATGAAAATATATTTTATAAGTTCATGGGTATATATTAGGCTAGCAACCACCAGTGCCTTTATAAGCCTAGTCACACAATCCAACAGACCAATTGTGTCCCCATACAACTTAGGAGTCTGTCTGGAGGGGTTTGTTATTTAGAAGCTCACTAAGGGTTTTGTGGGGAGAAGGGGTGTGTTTGTTAGAGAATATTTAGCCCTACTGTTGACATCTGTCCATCAGAGACATGGGAGTCAGACCAGGGGTGAATTTATGATTTGTCATTCAGTAGTCACGGTAACATCTGAATAGGGTTAGGGATGGACTCTGCTTCACATGGATGGGAAGCCTATTCTGAAGTGTGGGGATCCTTTGAAACACATACCCACCTTACCAGCATGTTTTATTTATGCCCCAACCAAAGTTCAAGTCCTTGGATCTAATGCATCTGGTGCTCTTTGTTTTGTGGATGTGCAAAAGTTCTATCAAGGCTGCATCTGAGGATGCCTTATATGCCAGGCATAGATCGCTTCTCTGTAACCTGTAGAAGAGGGAGTATAAAGACAGGATCTTAAGTTCATCTGTGGTAAGATAATGAATTTATAACCTGAATTCTTCTGGTGAAGAACCAGTGTAGGCACCCCAGCTGTTAAATATACCTGGTGGATAAATCCCAAGGGTGGCATTGTACTTAATGATAGGTCTAATAAAGGCTGAGTAAAGTGATACCATAACTTCTTTGGACATGGATGACATACCCATACTTATAAGTTGGGTGAGAGAAAGTGATTTGCTTACTACCATGGTTATGTATTGGTCAAAGGCCAAATTGTTGTTTACTTATGTCCACAGATCCCTAATTAGCAGGTCAGCTCTTACAGATATCTTATCATCGTAGTAATTAACCTGGATGGATG